>NC_043970.1:25987146-26179646 GCF_902148855.1 Sphaeramia orbicularis | reverse complement strand
AGAAATAATCGGTTTGATTAGCTCTGATCGGGGATTTGGCAGGAGTGGGTGGTGTGGGGGTGCAGGGCTCTTTGCAGTTCAACTAATTCGGAACAAGGAGCTGTTATCTGCATAGGGAGTGGGCGTTGTTAGGCTAATTGTGTTCAAAAGTGTCCTTTTACTGTCATTTGGCAGCTTTAATCCTTTTTATTTCACTGGCTCTGTAAGCACTGCCCACTGAAAACCGTCTCCTTTGTGGCACCACAAATAAGCCCTAAGATTTTAGGAGATTTCTCTGAAGTAGGTTCAGTTGCTTTGTCTAAGTTGCCTTTGGTGTGGTGCTCAGCTTTGGGCACCTCTTCATAACAATGAAATTCAGATGGCTGCAAAGGAATTTTAAAGAGGTCACCTTCTCCAGAGAGGGGGAGGGATGACTGAGTCACAGTTTAGACTGCACACCACACTCAGGCGTCATGTGAGCCGCTGCCCAAGACAGACAAAAAGAAACACCCGGCCAGGTGCCAGCGAATCCTCACCATGGCTCTGTCCACCAGCTCAGTCTATCACACAGGAAATAAATCTCTTTGTAATTTATTATTCAACATTTTTATCAAAGTGCAGGTAAAGTATTTGATGAGAAATGGTTTAGAAGTAGGAATGTCTTTTGCAGCTTCTATTATTTTAATACAATAGTGAGTTGTCTGTACATGACTCTGAGTAACCAACAGTTATTGTGGTATTTTTACAGTTCAACCCAATAGCCAATAGTGCTATGTTTTATAAAACAATCCCCTAAGCTGCAGAGAAAACTGTATCAGAAGGATGCATACAGTACTGATCTGCTGGGCGGTGCTGTGTGGGCTACTAAGCTCATATATATTCCAAAGAATCCCACATGCAGTCCAACTCTGCTTTGTGGTGCTTTGTTTCGTCATATTCAGGCTTTTCTCTGGGCTCATTCCATGGACAAACCTACAAGCAAACATGTTTCACATTTATGTGCCGTATACAGGGTGGGGAAGCAAAATTTACAATGAACATTTAGTTGTTTTTTCTCAGCAGGCACTACGTCAATTGTTTTGAAACCAAACATATATTGACGTCATAATCATACCTAACACTATTATCCATACCTTTTCAGAAACTTTTGCCCATATGAGTAATCAGGAAGGCAAACGTCAAAGAGTGTGTGATTTGCTGAATACACTCGTCACACCAAAGGAGATTTCAAAAATAGTTGGAGTGTCCATAAAGACTGTTTATAATGTAAAGAAGAGAATGTCTATGAGCAAAACTATTACAAGAAAGTCTGGAAGATAATATTAAAGAAGAATGGGAGAAGTTGTCACCCGAATATTTGAGGAACACTTGCGCAAGTTTCAGGAAGCGTGTGAAGGCAGTTATTGAGAAAGAAGGAGGACACACAGAATAAAAACATTTTCTATTATGTAAATTTTCTTGTGGCAAATAAATTCTCATGACTTTCAATAAACTAATTGGTCATACACTGTCTTTCAATCCCTGCCTCATAATATTGTAAATTTTGCTTCCTCACCCTGTATGTATGCACAAATGTAGAAATGTTATTATTTTGGAATGACAACTTCAAGTGTTATTTGCAATGTGACCTTTTGGAGTATTTGAGTAAGAGATGAGTCACGATTAAATAGATTCAAAAATAGTTTTGGATTTGCATTTTGATTATTATGTGAGATTACTGCATGAGCTGAAATATGGGTATATTACAATTTTAAATTTGGAGCATATTGTGTGGGGTTTTTAGCAGCTGGAGACACTATTATTCACCTTCTGATAAATAACAGAGTATCAACAATTTTACATGACAGTGAAAGATGTTTAGCATAAACTTAAACTGAAATTAGTTTCAGTTCAGTTTTAGTTTAATTGTGTTTATTCAGACATTTCAAGCATTATACATTTGTACAAGACACAATGTTTGAAAGACGAAAGAGTCTGAAAAGGAGTTGGCTGAAGCCTAAGCTTATTCTGCCTACCCCCTTATTCAGATGACCAAACAAAATGAAATAAAATAGCTACCAATGCCTTTTACTCAGTGACAATAGCAACAACAAAAAACAAAACAATTTAATAGTTTGAGTAGTGGAAAAATTAACATTCACATTCTTCATATATTTTCATGATATTTCTTTTAAATATAGTTTTAAACATAAACAATGTTGTACAGTCTTTTAACTCAGGATTTAACTTGTTCCAAACATTTACTCCAACAACAGAAAGACAAAACTGCAGCATATTTGTTCTAACATAAGGTTTTTTGAACGGATGAATTCCTCTGAAATTATGAACACTTTCCCACATTTTAAACAAGCTCTGCATATGAACAGGCAACTGATTATTTTGTATTTTGAACATAAATTGTGCTGTTTTAAAGTGGATTAAGTGACTAAACTTTAAAGCTTTTAACTTGATAAGATAACCAATTTGTGTGTTCTCTATAAGACACTTTATTTATCATTCGTATTGCCCTTTTCTGAATAATGGGAATTGGGTTTGTAGTTTTGTGAATATTCTCCCACACCTCGATGCAGTATGTCATATAAGGGAGAACTAGAGAGTTATACAGGAGATAGATGGGTTCAAGAATTCTTTATTCTTTAGAAATAATTCCGAATGATTTTGATATTTTAACCTTAATGTGGTTTATAGTGTCTTCCAACTTAACTTCTTGCGTATAGTTATTCCAAGGAATTTAATTTCATTTACCCTTTCAATCTCTGTATTGTTTATACTTAGATTTCTGTCCACATTAACAGCATGATTTGTAAAAATAATAAATTTAGTTTTATTTAAATTTGAAGTTAATTTATTTGACTCAAACCTTCTTTTTAGTTCTTTTAATTCATAAATTACACAGGTGTAGCCATCAAAACTGACCAGTCCTGGAACAGTTTGAAGTGTAGAGAAGCAGATGCTGCATTTACTAAAAGCCTAAACAGCCACTGGTGACAAAAAAGCATCTACTGACCTCAAACATGTAGTAAGTTTTGAACCAGTAATCCTATCAATATGTGTAAATAATTCAGGTAAAATTCAGTTTAGATGTTCAGAGGCTCCACAGCGAATGTGAAAACACCGTTGCTGCAGTTCACTAGTAACGCAGATGTAGTTTGACAGTGTTACACATGCTTGGTTTTATATTCAGTTAATGATATATTTTGTTCAAAAAAATAACTTTTTCTTAAGTTTTCACTTTTCTTACATAGTAGCTTTTTTATTAACTGGGCTTTTATGAACAACTACATGATCAGTAAAACCAATCCATTCGTTTTTCATTGAAAAATGCAGAGGCTAACATAAAAAATGGTGATAAATAAATAAGAAAAATTCATTTAGAATTCACCACAAAAATAGTTCTTGGTCTTTAAGGGTTGAAGCAGTAGAATTTGCAAAAACACACCTTCCTTTTGCAGCTGTCTCCTCTTAGTCCGAGCAAAAGACTAAATATAATGACAGATAAACTCAAGTTGTTTCATATTGTTATAGAAAAGTAAAGCCTCTTTTCCAAGCATAGTGAGACTCAGAATCTGATCAGTGATTGGTAATTACATCTGTCAGTCATGTATATAACCCTCCTACCTGTCTGAAAACACCTGTGATCAGACAAAACCTGGGTGAAACACAAGGAAGGAATGAAATGATTTACAATATGATGATAGGTCATAATGGAATATTTGCCCAGGGATACTAAAAAGCACTGCAGCTTTAATGACCGTCTGTTTGTGTTTATACGTGTGCCTTCATTGCTCTTTATCAAATCCTGCAATACATTTTAGCATTACAGCACTCTGATTTTGAGATGTGAAATAATTTAAGTATTGCACTATTTTTTTTTTCATTCTTAGTAAGTAGAAAACAGACTTTCTAATGACACAGACACAGAAATGATTTGAGCCTTTTATACATCTATCTGCTTTTATTTTGTGTCTATGCACTTAATAAATGTAACTGAAAAGCCATAATAATGGTAGTGAATTGGTCATATTTGTTACTCTATGATGCCTTCATATCTAATGATTTGAGCTGTGATAACAATAATGTTCATGAGTTGATTTTTAAAATAGAAATATGATATTTTAGTGATTATTTCCTCATCTTTGACTCTGAACGTCTTTACTGACATAAGGTCATGCATTAAAGCTGAAGTGTTTCATCCTTGCACAACATGACTTCTTGCTACCCTTGACAGGATTTCAGGTCATTACTGTAATACCTTCTACTGATGTGAGAGATGAAATAGTATAAATTCTATATATAGCCATGTTCCTGATTTTTAATATGTATTACTTTTCAGTGCTCTGCTGAATAATTGACTCTCTAAAATGCCCTTGATGGTTGTCCTGCCTGCTGGCTGCTGTAAAATGTACCATCTGTTTACAAAGTCAACCAAAACTCTCAGACCAAAAGACTTTGCTGTTTGTGTCCCGACTGATAAATTGCGCCAGACTACACTGTTAGTATTCACAGCGAGACTTTAACCGTCCTTTGACGTTCACAGGTCACATTAGAGTACACAGAAGTCACATTAAGCTAACTTCCTTTAATTTAAGACTTAACTTTTCTATCCATAAATCTGTAACTCTGAGCACCATCGCAATAGTTTAACATCACTGGAGTCATACAAACATCTAAATCCAAAATATCCAGCTTAGTTAAGTGTCAGAAAGGCAACGAAAATAACACTCTCAAGGGAATCATTTGTAAATCCTCCCAAATCCTTTTTCTTAAACAGCTACTAACACGTTTGAAAATGTCATGAATATCCCAGCTTACACAGTTCTGTTCTGTGTGTCACAGCACTGGGAGGAGAGCTGACACTCAGCATTTCCCCTGTGCCGGCAGACAGATACAGTACTGTTTCTTGTTTTGATAAGAAGATGAAAGACGTGTTTGTGCCTGTTTGACCTGATAAAACCGAGCCAATGACAGAGTTATCAGTCATCGCATTTCACTGAGACAAGACGGACACATTTACACCACTTTTACATTTCTTAACCTCTCTGAGTGTCATGGATGTAGAAGCACATCTCTGCCTCTTCAGACTCCTGAGTGGCTAATGTGGTGGCGCCCAGTGAGAGCCACTTGTCTTTAAAGGCCATACCTGATCAGACTGCTGTCTGCTGAGCACTTCACTGTGAAGGTCACCAGCGGGGGAACGCAGGGGGACAGCTGAGTTGGTGTGCTCTGAATACTTAAGAGCCCTATTGGGAACGTGTCAGCTCATATGTCGATTAGTAGCAGTGGCTGGTGAGTGGTTGGGGTAGTTGAGAACAGATGGTTGTTTTTTTCATTACTGATTAAATGGTCCACATTATTCAGAAGTAAAGGTCACTGCCCGGCACTTGAGAGTCAGCTTTTTATATTAAAACATATTTATTTATTGCTAAAATAATTCTAAGAGCCCTTCTTGTCACCCCTAAAGGACTGTGCTATGCTTTAAATCAGTGACACAGTTTTTTATGGCATCTGCAGTTTTACCCACCTCCCATTGAGTCCTTTTAAACCATGTTCAAGGTCTAGAATTTGAACAAAAGTCACACACGCAATATTTTGTCAGAGTATGTTTAGCTTGGATTACAGGATGTCTTTGTCATGGAATCATTTATGTGACCCAGTAGTTATGCATTGTCACAATAAATGTCACAACATTTGTTTAATTTTCCACCAAGGTCTTATATTGATGATGGCAGAGTCAGACTGCTGTGTAAAGTCTTCTCCATCACATCCCATAGATTCTCAGCAGGGTTCAGGTTTGGTCTCTGTGGTGACCAATCCATGTGTGAAAATGATGTCTCATGCTCCTTGAACCACTCTTTCACAATTGGATCCTGATGAATCCTGGTGTTGTCATCTTAGAAACATGCCTGTAGCATCAGGGACAAACAAAAACATTTATGTTCAAACCCAGTCATTCAGTATATTCAGGTTGTTAGCTGATCTCATAATATTACTGAACCTAGAACTGACCAACTGAAGCCACCCTAGATCAGAACACTGCCCCCACAGGCTTATACTGTAGGCACTAGGCATGATGGGTAATCACTTCATCCACCCTTCTGCTCACCATGATACACCCATCACTCTAGAACAGGGTCAGTCTGGACTCATCAGACCACATGATCTTTTTCCATTGAAACAATTCAATCTTTATTCTCTATAACTGATGTTTTTTTAAGAAATGAAAAGCTATTTACTATGTAATTTAAAGAACATTTTGTAGCCCAAATATATTAATCACTGCCATAATTATCCAATGGAAGGATCTGAACAATGTTTCTTAGTTAGATCCAGATGGCGACTCTTTATTTTGAGCTCATGACAATGTGCATATCCTTTTTGAGTATACATGCTTTAGTTGCTATGAGATCCATAGCTAGTATAAAATAAATATTTTAGTTGTGATACGAAATGTTCAATTATATGTTTACTGCCCAACACAGTGCAAAAATGGATTTAACATCAGCAGCTGTTTTAGCTACAACAAATATTATACATTACAACAAACAAACAAACGTATTTTAGGGGTATATTATAGTTTTTGTTTTATTACATAAACTTAAAAAAACACAATTCTCTGCCCAAACTCAAGTGTTAATAAAAAAAATGATATTCTTCAAAATGATATCCTTCAAGATTATGTAAATGGGAGGCTACTGTATATAACAGCTTAAGTAGTCATAATAGAAAATGCAGTGTATTCTGTGCTGCAAAAGGTTTTGAGCTCCTTTCATCCAGTCAGTGTAAGATTGCATCCAGTTGAGAGGCTGAGTTATATTTACATAAACACATTTTTCACTGGCTTATTCAGTAACAGGAATAATATCCATTATTTTATGGAATCAGCAGTTTCATCCTGGCATGCAGAGAAAAGGGTAGCACAGCGTGTAACACTGCTTCTGCTCATTTAATCCAGTCAGCTGTAGTGTGTTGGCTCCGTGGAAAACAGTAAAGAAAAAAGGATTTCACCATTAGTTAGAATCTGGCACAGCATATAATGAGGTACTACTGCTGCCATACATTTCAGCACCATCATATTCTGTGCGCCGTTCTTTAGATAATAGAAATATGCAAATTTATGATGCGTATATCCATCTCACACTCTGTCATTATCTGATGTGGGAGTCACTCAATTTGCTGTTTTGTTAGCATTTATAATTTTTCTGCTTTATTAGATGTTACCTTTAAATCCCTACATTATACTTATGGCCTCAACACTTTTTTATTTCAAGCGTACGTATATTAAAATATAAGAATTCCAAAGATAAAGAAGTCTTTGAACTCAGCCCATTCATCTATAAATCTCATCCCACTTCTTCAGTTCAATTAAATTATAGTTTTTCACTTTGAAAAAATGGTCAAACTGAGCTAAAAGAAATACTTATTCATTGTGTGGCTTTCAGCACAGACTGACATGAGATTGATCACTTAAACAGACATCACAGCCTCAGGCCTGTGGCTGTGGCCTAATTCCTATCACACTAGATCAATTAACCAAACACAGTGATCCTAAACCTGTGACCTGCAAAATTCTTGTAATGCAATTTCTTTTTTGTCTGTTTATCTAATCATATTAATTCAGTGCATCACTTTATGTACATATTTCTAAAGAAAATTGTTATTTAAAATGTTCCTGTCTGTCAAAGCACCTTTTAGATCCCGAAAAGCATTAGCACTGGATGATCGAGGAACACTTTATATGGACACATTGTACGATATTGTGTTTGTCCTCTGTAAAGCAGATGTTTTGTTGAATCTGTTCCATGAAACCTTCAAACAGCTCAGCAGGCTTCCAGGAACAATCTCACATATCACACACCCTGTTTTTACTTCCCTTTTATAGCACAACTACACAGCACACCCACATTAAATCACAAATTTTTCAGCAGTTTTGCCAAGCATTTCGTTTTCTGCTTTTAAAATGAGGTTATTTGCTGGCATCCGTAGTATTTTATAGATTATTAGGATTTGGGCTGCCAGTAGGAACAAAACAAGTCATTTAAATTTTTCAGTTTATACAAGATTGCAGGAAATTAGGATGTGCAATTTTCTTATCTTCAAAAAGATGGATAAAATAATACAGAAACCTGAAGGAAAAACACTGAATATTTATGTGAATACATACACAGGGCATCATACAAAATGGAACAATTAGTAAACCAGGAAGGCAGGAAATTAGTAACATTTATCATTTATAATGTATGCATCATAAGTGTCACCTGTAAAAATTCAAGTCTTTCACTCATTTCAGTGGAGAAATAAGGAGAAATAAACCTTTTTTCATTTTTACAGGACTAGTGTTGTGCCCATTTGTCTTTCCAATTTCACTTAAATACAGACTTTTATTTTAATATTGTTCATATCCAGATGAAGAGCAACATGTAGTATTTAACAGACAAACAAAAGATACTCATCCAACTGCAACATCACCATTTATTTGACTATAACTAAAATTATCCATTTATGAGTTTGGCTCACAGAAACATTGCTTATCAGTGGTTTGGTTGGAACAGCGCAGACAGGGGCTCTGGTGAACAGGTTGTTTGAAAAGGATCAATCAAGCAAAATGGGCTCGGCAGGTTGTGCAAAAATCAAGGTTGAAATTAGGTATGGAATCAAGCTCGAGCTGCCCAATAAAATAGACACATTCCGGTTGAGTAGTCTTCTTTTTCATGCCTGATAATCATGGTTGTTCTTTATCGGGAAATGACAAATACTGTAATAATAATAAAAAAAAAACATATGAAGGTAAAGTAGAAGTTGTAACATTAGTTGCAAAATGGAGTTAGGGTGTGGGGATTCACATTTTGATTCTCCTTCATGAATAGAGGTGACCTTGTTTCGCATGATACTGTATTTCTTGCACTGCGCCTTGCATTGAGTTGGAAAAACATCGTGTATGAGCAGTAAGATAGAGAATTTGTAAAGAAGACTGAAAACGCCTGATTGATTACAAATAATTACTTGTAATTTGGTATCTATTCAACTGAGGTCATTTTCACAGCTAATAACTCTCTTATCTATTGGTTAAAGCAGGGCAACTTCTGTTTCTGCCACGTGTTTACCCACAATGCCTTGCGTTGTAGTTTTCTTCCTGCATTTGGTTCACTTATGGAGGGCTGACACCTATGTTGTTAGGTGGACCTGAGTTTGCTTCTTTAATCCGCATCAGAGTGCGACTGAACATTCCCACCTCCCTAAATGTGGTGAACTTTCCGAACAAATGATCTAGAGTTTGATTTAAAAGGCAGGTGACTTCACCCTAAAAAACACATATCTTCCTCTTTTCCTTGATGTCCTTTTTCCAGCTGATGTAGAGACTGTATTTGTGGTCTTGTGGGACTGCTGACTGTAAGTCTTTAACCTTCCCTCAATAAATTGTCACTGTATCTTTCCAACTTGCTTGGGTTGTGTTGTGGCTTTTCCGGCCAGGTTACTCTGAGCTCAGCTTCTTCCTTTCATACGCCTCGTCTACTGATTCATCCTGTCGCACAGTGAGCTCTGCGAAGTAAACACACCATTGAGTTATGACAAATGAGCTGTGCAAACTGCTTCTTTAGCAGTCCGATTCTCTGCTTTTGGTATTGTATGTGCTCCATGACCAACTGCTGTAACTTTTATCTGTATATGTCCTTAAATTTAATTTATTTCATCCCTCAGAGATGACTGAGTGACCCAAGTGACACACTGCTGAATTAGCACTGAACCCTTTGTCATAATTAATGCTTAGCTATGTTTCTATCAGCATCACCTTTCTACAGATCAGTGTCTCTGTATTCCCTCTCAGTTTGATGTGACTGATTTATCTGTTAAGTTTGTCTTACATCCCACTGTCTGAGGTTCTCTGATGTGAACTTTAAAGTAGAAGCATGACCACAGCCCTGCATACAAAGTACACACTGCAAATTTATTAACTGTGAGAGTATCAAGCTCATTTCCATCAAGAGCTTTTATCTTAGCTCTAAAAGTACTTTATCAGGAGTCTGTTCAATCTTTTTCATGTCTGATTTTCTTCTACCTCTTGATTTTAGTCAATATTTGCTGCTTAAAGATCAAGTGTGCAGGATTTTGTAGGATTCAGGAGGATCAAATCAGCAAAAAGAGGGTATCATATTCATATTCATATTTATAATTATGATTTCATAACTGTTTATTCACCTGAAAATACAAACCAGTCTGTTTTTTTCCTCATAACCTGAGAATGAACCATATATCTATATCATCTGTGGGTGTTCCTACAGTAGCTCCAAACAGACTGATAGTGAATTTGTAAAGGCCAATATGATAACAATATTTTGGAGCAGGACAAAGCAGATAATAGATCAATCAGCTGATATCACCCCACCCAGAAAAAAAATACTTGCTGGAGACAGGATAACTGTTCAGCTGAACATCAAACATTTGATAAATCTAGAACTGAACATTAAACTAACCTTTAAAAAAAAAAGGTATTACTAAAAAAAATATAGGTGTGACTGATGTAGAGAAGCGTAGCATCAGCTATGGGGCTTTAATAGAATGAAGTTCTGCTGATGCCAGTGCTTTGTAAAATGTCATCTTGTAAAAACAGAAACTAAAAGCAAAACTAAAATTAAAAAATGAAATAAATACATCTGGACTTGAAAGCAATATAAATATTAAATGCCAACAATACATGCATAAAACAGATGTAGTGCTAGAGGTTGGTGATATGGTCAAAAAATAATATAACTAAATCTTGATATTTTTTCAGTGATTTACTGTTTTGATTGATTAATTTCTGGTTACATGAACTGAGAGCAAAGCATGATTGAAACAAACACTTTTTCTACTAAAACTATATGACATGTATCACTGAAGAAACACATTCACAAGTAATAAATTACATTAAGCAAATGGGTTGCATTTAGAATTTTTGTTGAGCCAGAAAACAAAGCCTTAATTAATCCGGGGGGGGGGGGGGTGCGTTGGCTCAGGAGGTAGAGCGGGTCCTCCAATAAATGAAGGGTTGGTGGTTTGAATCCTGCTCTGTCCTAGTCATGTGCTGTTGTGTTGGGCAAGACATTTCACCCTCCTTGCCTCCAGTGCTGCTACTCACTCTGGTGTTTGAATGCATATGAATGTTCGGTGGTGGTCGAAGAGGTTGTAGGTGCAAATTGGCAGCCACACTTCCGTCAGTCTGCCCCAGGGCAGCTGTGGATACGTATGTAGTTTACTACCACCAGAGTGGGAATGTGTGCTTGAATGAATAATGGATCCAATGTACACGCTTTGGGTATGCATTCATAGGAAAGCGCTGTATAAATCTAATCCAGTATTATTGTTAATCAAATTAATTCAATATATTGCCCAGACTTACATATTAATCGAATCTCCATGAATGAATCCATGAATCCACAGAATGAACAGATTAGATACATGCAGGTCTATCCACAGTTAAGGTCTGAAAGTCCATCACCACAGGCCTTTAGGGTGAGTTTTAAAATCACACCTGCTAGCATTCAGGTTTATAATTATTATTTTCAACACAGTCTCTTCTGTGAATGTGCATTCAAGCTACAATGGCCACCAGTTGTTTACTTGTTGTTAACGGTGTTTGTCTCCCTCTGTTTATTTTGGACAAATGATACACTGCACCATATTATGTCTGCATGTAATTCTTACAAGGGCATTTACTGCCTGGATAAACATTTTAGCTAAATGTTTAAATCTCTACTTGTTGAAATGAAAGCTTTTTCAGATTGAATCACTGCAGATGACAGCTTTCCACACATTAAATGTGTTTGACCAAAAGCCAATACCTCTTTAAGCTCTTCTGTGCAGCAGTTTGGATTCACAGCACAACATTGACTGAGCTCTTCTCCCTCTGCTGCTTCAGGTTTTGCAATCCTCCAGGCCATCATGGAGTCAGCTGTAGCCAATAACTGGCAGGTGACAGCTCGCTCAGTGGGGAACATTGTGGACCCCACAGAGTACAGACGTATCATCGAGGAGATGGACCGCCGGCAGGAGAAACGATTTCTCATCGACTGTGAAGTCGACAGAATCAACTCGATATTGGAGCAGGTACTAGGCGAAAACTCCTACTACTTCAACCTGCTTTTTTCTTTTAGATAGAAATCACACACGATAAAGAAAACTTTCCTCTTTTCCCTGTTACTTTAATTCAACCTTTTATTGTATCAGGTTCCCTTTGTTTCTAATAGAACAAAGCATGTTTCTTATTCCTCACATCTGGCTTTGAATTTTTTCTTTTTTTCTCTTTTCCTTTATTAACCTGAGTGCTTCGAGTGCATTATGTTCACCTCAGATCTCAATATTCTCATTTAGAAGATGATGTTAAAGGAGTCAAGACTGGTGCATTCAATTATGTCTCAGTATTTGTTGTTTTTCGTGTGCATGTTGTTTGAGGTCACCGGGGTTTGATTCACACAGAGGAATTAAACAGCCTCCTCATCCTTGTTTCCTAGGTGATCATCGGCTACAGTTTTCCCACTTGAGTCTCAATTCAGATGTGTTTGCTAATGCATGCAGCTCACTGTGACTACACTTCAGAGAATACTTTATCGTCAAAAATGTATTCAGCGGGGGTTAACAAGTAATTTATGGACTTTCTCGGAAGATGATTAATGTTCGTTTGGAGGATTACAAACTAAGATGCACATGAGATCACATTTTCCTTGCAAATGATTTTCAGACTGTACATCTTATCAAGACAAATGTTGCTGAACAGATGCTTAAATTAAAAATAGGAAATGGATACATACATTTACATATACACATACGTATCTGCCATCATACTGTTTGAAACATTAACTGCCTTTCTGAGAGTATGCTACTCTTTTGATGTAAAATCTGACACGTCTCCTTTCCTGAAGAGCACAAACATCTTGTTTTTTCTGAAAAAGTAACACCAGTACAGTCAGATTAAACTTCTTTTTGATTTCAATATATAACATAAGTAAAAGTATTTCTCACAGGAATAATTTTTTGTAAGTGGTAGTGTACAGCAACCTGGGCATCACTGTGAAATAAACCCCCATAGGTCGATGCAGGACTTTCCCTTTACAGGAGCTGATGATGCTGAAGGAGATGATTTCATAATAATGACTGACTGGCATTATTGTGGGAGCCGTGTATTACACTGCAGCAGTCTGAGATACAGAAATAACACGCCATACAACACTATTATTGAACAACTAGATATGACTTCACCAGAATTAAATGGAGAGAATAATGACTTTACTACTGGGAGAAAAATACCTGATTTTACCTAAATTTTACCTAAACTACATACGGAGATTCCAAATCTGAAATCAGAATTTCTCCAGCCTGTCACGAATTTGAGTTATACACAAGTCAATATAAAGCCATTCACAGCATATCACATCAGTGTTTTAGTTCTATAAATTCTAAACATTCTAAATTCAGATGGATTTTAATGCCTGAAAGACAAACCTGGTGCAGTCCAAATGATGCAAAGCTGAAAGCTGGAATATTCACAAGACCCCAGATGATCGAACTCATTTGTGGTCTCATATTCTCCTCAAAGCTCATCTCTAAAACTGACATCCTGGGTTTCATTTGTGCAAATCCTGCAAAATTTAGAGTTTTTGCACCCAGTTCAAGTGATGAAAGTGATGAGCGTGATTTCATCAAGATATTTCTGAAACACAAACCAGATACAGAGGACCCTTCATCCCAGACATGATGGTGAATACTGCTAGTTTCAACTGCAGGAAATAGTCACAGCCAACAAGCATAAGAGCAAGTGTCTGAAATATTTTTAATTATGTAGAGCTGAGCTACTCACTCTGAAAGTTAAGTTTGTTTTTCTTTGGGTTGGATGTTCATATCTGTATGCGAAGTGCATTGTGGGAAGTGAAAGTGGGTTCTCACAGATTCTGCAAGAAAACAAGCCAGATTGCTACAACATAAAATTATACAATCCACCAGGGTTGTTTTAAAAAATGAGTATAGTTGGAGGATGGAGGTAAAGGTGACATAGGTTCAGCAAACACCAAGAGACAGCCAAATTGCTGCTGCATGGAATTCCCATTCACACAATGCACTTCGTGACAAAATTTCCAAAAAGGCCCCAGTGACGTTTCGGTTTGTTATGTAAACAAGCAGACTGTGTTTATGATGGAGTCATCGTTGAAGTTGTTCACCATGAGGGAAGTGATTCAGGTGTGTAAGCACGGAAAGACTAATGGATTAGTGATAATTCGGCTATCACTGGGGTTTGACACATTTGAAAAAAAAAATTGTGATGAAATTCCTACGTTGCTTTAATATGGAGACAGAGAAATACATACATGTGTGGTCATTGAACTTTACTAAACCAACTAAAGTTTTGCACAGTACTGCATGCCCCAATCCAAAGAGCATCTCAAACAAAACACTTTTTTTGTATCCAAGAAATGCTGCTTTTCCAACATTTTTGTTACCTATAAGCAGAGTATGTGATGCTAATGTACCTTAACATTAGATGCCGCCCACTATAAAACAAAAAAAGGAGAAGAGGAAGTCCATTGACTCTGAGCAGTAACTTGCTCCCTCTGTAGATAAAAACGGCTCACTCTGAGGTTCTTCTTACACACCGGACCTTTCAGTGAGTATCCTCAGGTGTGAACAATTCAAAAACAGATTCAGAACACATTGTTGTTTTTGAAGCCAGTGACTCATCAGATTTTATGGTGTTATTTTTTTTGTTTGTTTTTTTTTTTCCTGTAGTTTTGTCTCCTACAGGTGCTGCACACCAAAAAGGAAACATTAAATCCACAAATGCTGAATGTGTGTGTTAATTCATGCACTTGAACCATTAATCCTGAGCACATCTTAACCTTCTGTTCTTCGTTGAGATATGTGTGTGTAAAGGCATCTGCCCTCTACGTAATGAGCTTCATTATTGCCGCCCTTATGAGTTTTACTCTGACCTTTAGTGTGGATCCATCTTCATTTCCTCTGACAAGGGGGAATATTTTTGGTGACAGAACATTTTCATTACAAGAAGTTTGCTTTTCAGTGCCCTTCACACGGATACAGCGGGTTTTCTAAATGTTCTCACATTCCCTCCTCCATATTAAATTCAAGTTATCCAATCAGATAATGGCGGTCACTTAGTGTCACGGCGGGCCAATCCGTTCATAATCTCTTTACTGTGGCGGTCTAATGTGAGTGGTGGCCTTGCAGCATCTGTCAGACAGACAAGTGTCTCCCCAGATGCTTGAGAGTAGCAAGACATGCCTGCATCTCCCGAGACAGATTCCTTATACGAGCTGTGACATCAACACTTGCTTTAATGTAATATCAGCTCCCTGTGTAAGTAGGACACACTGTCCCATAACAGCAACAACAATGAGCCTGCTATAAATAGCCTACCCTCCTAGCCTGAGGGAAGATCTCTCACAAAGGCAGGAATGAGCAAATACAAGTGAGATCACTCAGGCATCAACCAACAGCTATATCTTTTTATTAATTTTATAACTGTCCAAATTGTACTTCATAAACAACCTATAATCGTCAATATCAGTTTCCTCGCTTCTCTTTCCTCGGCTTTCAGGCTGATGTTGCTTCTGCAGCTACATGCAGACATCTATCATTCAATTTGTGCTAATTACTGTTGTCATCAGGGTAGTTTCATTTGTAACAGGGCTTTATTTGCTGATAAATGTGCTGTTGGGCTTTTCGCTCCCCTACAGGCTCTTCTACCATCTTTAAAAGTATCAGTCTGCTCATCCCCTCAGTAAAGTAAAGACGGAGAGATAAACACCTTTAAGGCTTCTCATCGATAATAGAAGCAAAGTGGATTTGTTATCACTGCCAGAGGACCAGTTACCTCCAGCTTCCTCCTCACTCAGCGGACAGACACAGAAACTGTCAGAGAGGAGAGAAGAAAAAAGGTGGAGAGCTTGTGGGAATTGAGCCTCATAGTATAAAGATGACTGTCTGCAGTGTGGAGGGAAACAGGAGATGGGCTCCACACCCAGAGGTGCACTGGAATTCCACACCAGGACACTCAAACCTAGATGATACTGTGGATGAACTGACATCATCTTATGTTTGTCGGAACTGTTTATTTTGCAGAGGCACTTGTTTTAATGAGCATTATCAAACATTTTAATTAGATTTGATGATGATACTTTCACAATTTTACAGATGCTAAATCACATAACACATAACTGTCAAAATGGGCATTTTGGGGAATAAAAGCAAATCACATTTATTTATAACACATTTATTCCAAATTTGAGTCCAGTTTAGGAAAAATATTTGTGTATAAAACATAGCTTAGTATTTTCCAGCTATTGATTGTGATTTGATCTGTTATTGTCTCTTGTTTATCATACACACAGGCCATGATGGTCTTAATAGAAAAATAAACAACCAGAGCCAGAGTAGGAACATAAATTACATATAATCTTAAACACACACACTTCCTCTTGATGTTTTCTTCAAGCTTCAGAAACAAAGGCAGCCAACTTATAAATGTTTAAGTGAAACTACCACCCCAATCTTTAAAACATCAAAACATTTCTGCGTATTGCACAAGTTTTATTAAATATACACATCCTGAACTCACTATAATAAGAGCAATACCAAAGAAAATGTGATTAATTCTTCTCTTTATCCAGTTCACACAACTTTTTATCATGCTGGTTGTCTGGTAAATTGCTGAACTTCAACGGATTCCTGTTTTAATCTGTGCAGCTAAAGACCTTTGACTCCTTGTTAAATATGTTGTGACCTAATGTTCACAACCAACACTAAAGCAGTCTAGCAAGTAGTTTTCTTTTATGTTCAAGCCTTCACCTTACAAGACCAGAGAGTTTCCTCATATGCCTTATTTTCTGACATTTTTATCAAAAATCCCACCGTCTGTTCATCTCATACTTTATTGCTGTAGTTTTCTTTCTTTATTTTTTACAAAAACACTACAATGTAAAGTCCAATGTGTAACATTTTGGAGATTTGGGAGGATCTAATCACAGAAATGGACTATAATATTCATAATTCTGTTTCATTAATGCATAATCACACTAAAATATTAACTGTTTTCATTACCTTAGAATGAGCCAGAACATCAACAGAGGGAACATGTTGCTCTTCATGAAATTTGTCATGTTTCTACCGTCACTCACAAATGGATTTCCACTTGTGTGTTTTCCATTGTGTAGCATGTGGCATCAAGCGTTGACGTACATTGTCATCACGTACTATGTTTGAGTGTGGACCAGAGGTAATAGCTGATTATGCATGGATGGTTGGAACATGGAGAGTCTTCTTGGTAGTTCTTCTCTGTTCAGCTGGACTGGTTTAGCTCCATTTGAACTGAGAAGAACTACCAAGAAGAATGATGACCAGGGCAAATGAGAACCTACACAGACAATATGGAGGGTCTTTATGTTTTTGGAATCTTCTTTAGGAGAGCGTTGGAAGTGTTCAGTTGATGGTAATCTGCAACTTCACAGGTAGTTGTGTCTAATACAATAAAATTAATAAATGATTATAACACAAGTATTTATAAAGTAAATTAAAATACCAACAACATTAAATAGTAAAGTTTTCTTACCGGCCTTTTAAACAGACCATGGTGTTTCCCTAGAAATTTTCCCTCGTACCGCACCATATGCCATGTTACCAAATGGCTCAAGGGTGGCAACAAGAAGAAAGGCAACACAAAAAATACCAATCAAAAGTAATTTATTTGGTTAAATTAATAACCAAAATAGTGGGAGAGTAATTAGTCCTGTTTCCACTGTGTAAACAAAGACCACTAGATACTATTTTTCCTACCACCTTGGTTGAGGTTCCAGTATGAGCCAAAGCAATAGTAAACATGAAATAAAATCATACAAATCACATTTTAGTTGATCTAGAATTGTCAACACCAAGAAAATATGGGAAAATATGATCGCAAATTTGGGAATATGCTATGTTTTAATTAATCAACCACAGATTTGTGTCCAAACTACTTAATTTTCATCATCCATCACTCTTGCATTGCTTGTAGCTGCAGTTGCATCTAAAATTGCTATGACAACCAAATGTGGTGAAGGAGTACTATAGCTGCAGTGGAAATACAATACTCTTGGGCCAAGCGGTGCCGAATCAAGACAAGTCAAACTGATACAGGCAGTGGAAAACTGTCATGTTTCCTTACTGCAGTTTGATTCTCTGTCCTCATGTCACAGATGTTTCCACAGTCATATGACATATATATGACATATGACAGAAAAAAGGAGCAAAAATATTAGGAAGTGATCAAACCCCTCACATTTTGTGGTTCTATTATTTTATTATTGCTGAAGGATTAATATAAAAGTAGTCGCTTTTGAGTGTGAGTCCCGTAGGATGAATCGACCCACTCCCAGCTAAATAAAAAACTATGTCACTAATTAAGCATTTACTAAGTGGGCAGCTTTTACCTCTTACTGTTAGCAACTGTTGTCTGGAATAGATATATATTTGAAGAAAAAAAATGCATTTGTGGATGATAAGTAATGTATCATTTGAACAGGACCACATAATGAGCAGTTCAGTGCAGCTTTTGACTATAGCATGTTCAGATTTAGCATCTATTGACACTTGTA
Organism: Sphaeramia orbicularis; assembly: GCF_902148855.1. NCBI lineage: Eukaryota > Metazoa > Chordata > Actinopteri > Kurtiformes > Apogonidae > Sphaeramia > Sphaeramia orbicularis. The sequence continues at coordinate 26,161,056 of NC_043970.1, read as the reverse complement.
TTATATCATTTGCAGTACAAAACAGTGAAGTATGTTTCCTTACATGCAGGCACACAGCTTGCTGTTTATAAAGAACTTCCTTAAGGCATCATTAATCATTTGATGAAAAACCATAGACAGTTTTCATGCATCTTAAATCCTTTGGCAGCACCTTAGGTAGGTGGATTAAAAAAAACAACAACTTAACAATAGCCTGAATAATGCACTGACTAAAGACAAACAAAACTGCAAGTTGTTTTAAAGAAGCAGGGACCATGTTGATATTATGGGGAAAAAAAAAAAAGGGAGAAGAGGTCATGAATTCATGAGGGTTTTTAATTTTATTTTTTACTTTTGGAGGGTTGTCTTGAGGGCATAATGGCTTCTTTGTGAATTTTCATTCAGTAGGTTTCTTCCATGCTTTAGCATACTTTACTGTATAAAAACTCAGCTCGCACTGCAAACAGAAAACATCAAAGATACATATGTGATACCTGAGGTTGAACTGTAATGCATAGTAAATAAAGCAAAACAACTAAAAGAGCAATATCTATGCTTATGTCTCCACAAACAGAAGTAAGAACATGGCTGCTGAGAGGAGAAAAAGATTGACTATGGAGGATTTTTACAATCAAAGTGTGCACAGTGTTCTTTGTAGCCAGCACCTCCAAAGGAAACCCAAGAGAAGTCTGAGTTAAAACGATCCCAGAATGAAAAACAACTTCAGAAGTACATAAGTGGGGAAGTTGGCAAGTATACAGCTACAACAAGGATAGTTAGGACATTACAGTTTAGTTTTTTTATTGGTAAAACTATATATGATACTACAAAGATGCAGATTATGGGTACATCTTAAGAATACATCATAGTACTTCCAGCTGAAAACTTTGGTTAATATAATATTGTTGTGCTGCACTGTATAATTCAAGTGTTTAGAATCAAATATAACATTATAAAGAAATTACACTGGTCTACTTTTTTTTATGTTTAGAAATGATCTGCCTCAGAGATTAAATGTGCTAAATCTTACATACTTTAAAAAGATGAATTGGAAAACAAATGACAAAAGTGCTGTTTACCTAATTTTCAATGTATATGATAAATTGTTATTACTCATTTAAATTGGTTTATTATACAATTGACCTTTTTCATGCTTGCCGGAAATATGTAATCAGTGTGGAAAAGAACTTCCTGCCAGGGATCAACACAGTGAGACAAAATGGATAAGAGAGTGTTCACAACCTGCCTGACTGATTTGTCAAATATTACATTTGCCAATGTTGCAAGGTTCATTCAAGAAAATTCCGTAAACAAAAGAACAAAATCAATAAAGGGTACAAATTTTTCCACATGGAATTTGTCAATCAACATCAAGGTAAGTAGAGAGCGATCAGGCTTTTACTGAACTGCTGGCTACAATAACAAGTTATTAACATATTTACTTAGACATAATTTATGTCTAATGTACAGTTGACCTTACTAAAGCATTATAGTCTGCTTTGAATGAAGCAATACGGCATTAATTTGTTCTGTTTTGGGTTGTCCAAGTGGACAATTGTCTATGCAGCGACAGTAATGTTAGCCGAATGCCATCATCAGTTAACCTTTTTTCCAGGTAACGCTTGTGTTTATGTACTTTTCTGAGCAGAAATGAAGCTGTTCCATGAGAAAAGGCTAGGAACACCCCCAGGTTTCAGGCGACAAACAGTGATTCCCAGCACGTAATCTTTCAACGTGAAATGTCTGCTGCAGACATACATACTACCCTTTTTAATCACAAACTTTGGTCCTTCATCCTGCTGGATCACCTGAATCCATTTCCGCCTAACCTCACTGTCCACAGGAAAAGAATGAAATGACAGATATGGCTACTTTTGGGCATAACAAGAGCAACCTGGAACGCTACAAAAACTCTTGTTCTTCGCTTGCGCCATAGTTGCCCTGATAGGTGAAGAAGTAGAATTCTGCGGCGATTGTGTATTTCCGGTCAAAAATACGTAAGTAGTGAAAAAGGTCTATAGATAGTTTTGAAGTAGATCTGGTAGCTCTGAGACAAACATTTCTTTTGAGTAAAATATTTGTCATTAACCCTCAGAATTTCACATTTTGATCCAGTACTGTGTTTTGGAAAATACAGCCAACCGGCATTTTTGATCTAATTTTTCTCTATGAGTTTCTCAAGCTTGGTAAAGTTTCACTGCCTTTACTCTGGAGACATTTTACTTGTAGACCAGTGATTAATAAATAACAAGACGACAAGAGTAGAACAAAGACAGTCATTCACAAACAGCAAAAAAATCTACAGAAAATAAATGAAATGACACTTTCCACTGTCTGTGGTATCTTGAGTGATGTCAGATTTCATTGCTTTTATGAATGGTCTTCCTTATAGTGATTGTATTCACTAAAATGTGTTAGAGCTGTAAAAATGTGACTTACTTGTGAATATGATTTAACTGTGAAACACATCAGTTTTGGAGATAATACACATAAAAATCAACAAATATGATTTGTTATAATATACAGGGTGGGGAAGCAAAATTTACAATATTTTGAGGCAGGGATTGAAAGACAGTGTATGACCAATTAGTTTATTGAAAGTCATGAGAATTTATTTGCCACAAGAAAATTTACATAATAGAAAAGGTTTTTATTCTATGTGTCCTCCTTCTTTCTCAATAACTGCCTTCACACGCCTCCTTAAACTTGCGCAAGTGTTCCTCAAATATTTGGGTGACAACTTCTCCCATTCTTCTTTAATAGTATCTTCCAGACTTTCTCGTAATAGTTTTGCTCATATTCATTCTCTTCTTTACATTATAAACAGTCTTTATAGACACTCCAACTATTTTTGAAATCTCCTTTGGTGTGACGAGTGCATTCAGCAAATCACACACTCTTTGACGTTTGCTTTCCTGATTACTCATATGCTCAAAAGTTTCCGAAAAGGTATGGATAATAGTGTTAGGTATGATTATGACATCAATATATGTTTGGTTTCAAAACAATTGACATAGTGCCTGCTGAGAAAAAACAACTAAATGTTCATTGTAAATTTTGCTTCCCCACCCTGTACATAATAATAAAACCCCCAGTGAATCAATGCTATGTATCCACAGACTGTATTACTCATCAAGCTCATTGATTTCATACGTCTGTATTATGGTATTATCAAGTTTTCTTCAAACAAAAACTCATAGCTGGTTATTTTGACATTTTGTCTAAATAACACTGTGTCTTAGAATCTTCATGTGTTGCATCAGCTGATAGTTTACATTACAGCTCTGTTAGCGTAGATCTATTTTTACATCGGAAACAGCTACACTAAAACCATAATTAACCTCTGTTTCCTGCGCAGTTTGTGTTGTTAGTAGCTGTTAAAGGTCTGTTTGGAATCATCCAAACAAGGTCAGAAGTGTCACAGTTTAGTCTAAACCGTGGATCAACAAATGGTGAACTTAGCAAAGACAATAACATCACATAATTACAACAGTGCTTCTAGCTTTTAGCACTAAAAGTTGTTTTTTAGTGGTTCTTATCTTCTTATCCCATCTGACTCAGTACTTCCTTTGGTGGTCACAAAAATACATTGTAACATCAGTTTGAATATGCTCCATGTACATTTCTACACTCCAGTGTAAATACTCTTGAATCATTTTAGAGTTTTTTTTTTATATTTGAGAGAATAAATACTACATATAGCCCCTTTTATACTGATACTCATACAACTGTTCCTGAAGTACTCGTGTCTTACATCCACTTCTGGATCTTCAGGTTTACATTCATGCAGTGGGTGGAGTGACATTTTATATGCACCTCTGTGGGAGATATATCCCACATTCTTGGCTGTTCTGGTTGATAATTAGTTGACTAGTGAAGAGAGACAGTTATCAACCTCAGGATGCTCGTTCCACTTCTGAAAAAGATGACAAATCGCTATAACAAAAAGAAGCCTCCAACAGTGGGAGGGCAGTCAAATCCTCTCGAAGGCACTTGGGCAGACATCCAGCTCTGCACAGGACTTTGGCTCCAGCCCGCTTAATTAGAGTCAATTCCCATAGGAATATTTAGGCTGATCATCCTGCAGCTCAGCCTGCCTGCCTCAGCTCGCCATCAAGGAAGAGCAGCACAGAGCTGCTTGTCCAGACAGGTGGACAGACGGAGCCTCAAGGCCCGACAAATAAAGATAAAGCATAAAGCCCCCCCTCTTGTTCTCTCCCGGAGTTTGTTTTATGCCTTCTCCACAGCAGCGAGATGACCTCATATTTCTTATTACATCCGCGACAAAGAGGTGAATACTAATGTATAGAATGAATGCGAGTCTCCATGCAGAGTTTATTTGTCTGTTGGCTATGATTTATTTTATCATAAAACTCAAATTGCAATATGATGTGCTGTGTTTTATTTTTAACTGCACAGCTTTAACCACTGGTCCATGTGTGTGAGACAGGACACAGTGGACATACTGCTAACAGTCTGGCTGTGATGCTTATGATAAACTAGTGCATTGACCTGTGGAGATCCATGGCTTCTAGATATGGTAGTTTGTATGCTGTTGTGTATTTGTGCATGCTGTACCGCATTTGTCCAGCAGTCACCGCCAAAGCATTCTGGGTATAGCAACATGACTGTAAGGCTATTATATTCCAAAATTACTAATATCTCCCAAAATACTGGTCCTATCAACTTGTGGTTTTCACTAGTCTGTTCCTTGACCAAAAATACATAAGTATGACAAACTGCAGCAGTCAGCTCTTTCCAGATTTTCTGTGAGTCCTCAGACACACACACACACACAAAGGCCAGTTGGCTTTTATGATATCGATACAACTGAGCCATTTTCATTTCATTTTATGTATCAGTCATGTAGAATGAAAATAAGAATTTAAACGATTTAAACGATGTGATAATAACCCAAAATATTCGACACATTAATATTTTGATATAGTGATGGCATTTAATAAAAGGTCAGGGGAACAAACTTCACATTAGTTCATGAGTGTGTGCACCAAACTACATTATAATCCATAGTAAAGCTGAAAAGATCTGAATACGTCAGCGGAGGAAATGTTGCTGTTGTACATTTCTATATTTTTTTTGTCTTTCCTCAACTGGCAGAAGGTTGACCGGGTGGATGGTGGATTTACAAAATCCAGGGCTTTGCCCACAGTAAGCAGTTCAGATCCTGACTCCTGTAAGTTTTAGGTTACAGCTATAAAAGTTCTTTGGTTCTCGGTTGGAAAAAGACAGTGATTTAGTTGGAATATTACTGAATACAGAGTGAGTCATCATAGCACTTCATATCACAGCTCAGTATCTGGATGTTGTGTGGTTTAGTCAGTATTACCATAAACTGAAATAGAAACATGTAGTTTCACATTTTATAGAAAAAAATACCATGTTTCCTGGCAACAAGTCACAGCATCAAACATATCATTTCTGTAGTATCACCTGACATAAAAGGAAATGTATCACATAAGAGAGAAAGAGAGAAATTATAGAGATTATATGCATCCTTGTTTTTTTAAATACCATGGCAATTCTGCTGTGAGGATAATAAAGTGAGTTAACCATTAACCTTTTAACTTTAACATGAACAAATAAAATCCAGTCCTCAGATACAGTCTGGGTTAAAACTTCATTGGTAAATTTCTTGTGCCTGTCACATGCTACCAGTAAAATACAATGTTCACTTCTACAAATTTAGTTTAATACATTCAACAATACAATCCTGCTATTTTCCACACTTTAATGTTAGATCCTTCATATAAGTTGCTGTTGTCCAATCCCTGTCACTGCAGGTGTGTGTTGTTTTCAGGGAGTTGGACGTGTTGAAATTAACAAATGCAGGAAGACAGTGTTTACACAACAAAACTTCTGTTAACCCTTTATCGGGCAAGTGATTATTTTTAGTAATTTCCACACACATTACAAGACAGCGATAGCAACAGTTACAGTGAGGACAGTGAGTCAACAATCTCAGGTCCAATGTGGTCTACAGGGTCTGTAAGGTCCACCTCTGCATGAACAGTGAGTGTACCTGCTTTGTTAGGTACCATGAAGTAATGGTACTAATGTAAGGAGTGATGTTCAAAAGGATAATGTGGATGTGGACAGGTGTGTGGATCAGCACTTATGTTGATCTAATGTTCTAAAAGGGATGTTCTAGTGTTAAAAAATACATGTTCCTTTCACCTTACATGTGTTTTTCTTGTATTTATTTATTTATTTATTTATTTATTGTATTGCATATTCTTCTTGGATTTTTATTTGCCACTTACCAAATATGATAACTTCATTGACCTTGATTTTCTACATAACAATAACATTTTTTTTTTTAATTCACAAAAGTAATACAGTCTTGTTAGGTCCTCCAGTAACATACCAAGGTTGAAATTTTGAATTTCAGAGTATTTCTATGACAAATAGATTCTATCTGCTGAAATGCTAGAGGCTGTTTATTGTAAAATGGTTAGGTGTTGAGTTTGTAGAAACATGCATTGTAGTACATGTACCATTCCAGACAAGTGGATCAAAACAAGAGTTACAACAAATTAATACAGTTTCTATTTATTAAACGTACCAATCAGAGACAATTACCTGCTTCATTCTTTTAAAAGTCTGTTATTTTCTGCAGCAGGGGTAAATAAAAGCCTGGCCACTATATGAGGAAATATTATATTGTTCTCTAGAGTCAAGAGTTAACAGAAAGTCTCAGCCTGAAATCAAGATGACATTACTTCAGGTTTATGTGATTGTCTTGATCTGCAGGACATGTATAGAGTGTTGTGTAAAGTGCAGACTCTAAAGACTCTTTGTGTTTGGTGAACGTGGGCGACATAAATAAAACGGACCTGTCTGGACACCACTGATTACACGTAATGAAAGACACAGTCAAAATGATTGTTTTCACTTGTCCTCCTTCTATAAAAATCTGAGTGGTTGGACTGTGAGCTGCTTGAGGTTTTCGGTTGTTTTTTACAGAAAACCGATGAGAACATAAACTGAAGACAACAGCTGACAGCGCTTGACATCCTGACTCTTCTTTACATTCGATACACATAAAAAATGTAGGAGCCAGCCAGTACAATGAGTACGGCAGGTTGTCTCCTGCTCACAGGCTGCGAGTTGTCCTTTCACCAAGCTGCTTAGTGAGAAATGGATTTTGACAGAGAGGAAGAGATAAGTCCTGTGACAACAGAAGTGTAGTTCTCTCAGTGGCGGTGATGCCTGACCTCTTACAGACTTCCAAAAAGTGACAATCCCAGGAGAGCATGAAAGTGGAGCATCAAGAACCTAAAAATATTTGTTATGCCCAGTTCATGCTTTTTTGTTCTGTGAATAGAGCAGGAAGCAAATCCCACAACATCTAAAACCAAATTATTCATGTAGTGTTTAGTGCTCATGCAGTGATACGTGAAAACAATGCAAATGAAAAGTATTTCTCTGCACATCTAAGAACTTTGCACATGACTCAAAATACTGAAAAAATGTTCATATCATTTGATAGGGCTTTAAACGTGTTATATGTGGTATTGCAAACTTTAAACAGCAGGGAGACTTTGCATACCACAGCACTGAACTGAATCAATGCATTGTATTTTAGATTAGATTAGATTAGATTAGATTAGATAGAATTGATCCTTTAGGTAGAGCCCTCAGGAAAATGAACTCTTTAAAACCTGACGTGCCATTGCTGACACACCCAGTGCATATGCAGTTTGGATGGTTGTAACTCTATCACTCTTTGAGCAATTTGAAAAATTCCAACGATTTCTGAAACTTGAGACGTTGCACTTTATAGACTTTATTGGGTCATTACGGTAATTTCACTCACACATGTACTAACTGGAGAAAAAGCAGTTTTAGCAGTATTATAACATGAAGTACATTGTAAATGATTGCTAGATTTTGAAAGATCTGGGGGGAAAAGCGCTCTGGAAAAATGGGCAAACCAACTCACAGCATATTTTCTAACCTTTTTATCATCAAAATTAGACAAAAAAATCTTAAGTGGACCATTTTTGTCTTAGGGTTTAAAGGGTTAAGTATCCACAGACTGTATCACTCACTAAATAAAGTATAAAGCTCATTGTTTACACACATGTATTATGGTATCATCAAGTTTTCTTCAAATAAAACCTCCCACAGCCAGTTAAAATAACATTGCATCTTTGCTAATCTTCACGTGCTGCATCAGCTGATAGTTTACATTATAGCTCTGTTAGTTTAGCTCTGTTTTTGGACAGAAAACAGACACAGTAAAACCACAAATCTCTTCTGCTTTCTGTACAGTTTATGTTGTCAATAACTGCACTAAAGATCTGTTTGGAATCATACAAACAAGGTCAGAACTGTCACAGTTTAGTCTGAACTGTGGATCAACAAATGGTGAATTTAGTAAAGATTATATAACAGCATAATAACATGACAGAAGAAGAAACAATGGAACTCCAAGAAACTCCATTCTTTTCATTTCAAACTGTGTCCTGTGGTGAAAACAACAACAGTGCTTCTAGCTTTTCATCAGACCATTAGTATAAATAGATGCAACTCATAGCTCTACTATCTAATACATTGATGTCTTTGGCGTAAGTCCAGCTCTTTATTTTGCACAGTGTAATGATAATTTGAGGTAATTTGTCAATATTTGAAAGTATGAATACTACATATAGCCCCTTATATAATCATTTTATTTCACAGCTGCAATATTGTAATCTAAAACAATAGTGATGAATTTCAGAATAAGCCAGTGTTCAACCATATGCTCCAGTTTGATAACAATAATAGAACCACGAGTATTTATTATGTTTACACTGTAGAAATTTTTGTTACTAATGGCCAAACATCAGTGTTGGTCAGAGGTATCTGTTCTATTTGCATATTTCCTCAGAATTAGAACAACTTAATGAATGTTCTTCTTCTTCTTGTACTATTTTCATGAGCCACAGTGCAGTTTTTACATTCGTGTTCGAGTGTGTGATTGTGTGAGAATAATTACAACTATAAATTATTACAACCTATAAAAAATGCGGCCCCCCACACACATAATCACACCACATTTCCTGATTTCCAAAAGAGAAGAAACCTCAGCTGCTCTGCCAGATTTTCCAACTTTGGAAAGGCAGTCGGTGTCTGTGTTCTCTGCCAACACAATGACTACCAATGCAGCTGTCAAGGGATTTTTTTTATGTGTTTGTTCAAGTCAAAACATTTTCAGTTGTTTTGAAAAAGGAACACTTGACATAGAAGCCAAGTGGTAAACATGCCAAAGAAAGGGGCATGAAAGTAAAAGAGAAAGAAAAAAAAAAGAAATGACTGCATGTGAATGTGAGGTAATGTGAGTTAAAGTGAGGTAATGTTTATCATATGACAGACTTTTTCTGTAAAGCATCCATATGCAAAAGTTCAGCTATAAAATGTTTAGATCAAGGGTGTCAAACTCATTTTAGTTCAGGGGCCACATTCAGCTAAATTTGATCTGCAGTGAGCCGAACCAGTAAAATAATAACATAATAATATATAAATAATGTCAACTCCAAACTTTTCTCTATGTTTTACAGTGAAAAAAGTAAATTTATGAAAAGGTTTACATCTACAAATTATCCTTTCAAAAGATGTGAATAACATGAACAAATTGAAAAAGTAAGAGTAATTTTAACAATATTTTGCCTCAGTTTATCATTTCCACATGTACATTATAATGTACAAATCACAGTGGATCTACAAATACACAAAACATTTAATAACATGCAGAATATTGTTAAAATTACACTTACTTCTCTCAAGACATTTCAAGTTGTTCATATTTGTTTAGGTTATTCACATTTTTTTTTTATTTTTTTTTTTTACAAAATTATACTTTGTTTTAGTGTAAATACATGAAAATATTTACATTTACAAAGAGAAAAATTTGGAGTTGTCATTATTTCTATGTTATTATGATAGTATTTTATTGAATCCTGCCCAATTTAGATTGAATTGGTCTGAATGTGGAATCTGAACTAAAAGGATTGTTAATATCTTCGTGTAATTTTTGCATTTTACAAATTCATCCCAAGGGCCGGACGGGACCCTTTGGCGGGCCGGATTTGGCCCCCAGGCCGCATGTTTGACACCTGTGGGTTAGATTATCTGAATCATGGTATCGAAAGTCATTTACTGATCAGCAGCTACCTGAAAACACTGGTCTATTTGTCTTTTATAAAATATCTGCTTCAGAGATAAAATGTGCTAAATCTTTGGATACTTTGGAAAGATTAATTGCAAAAGTAGTAACAAAAATCCTGATCCTGATGGCTAATATTTTCAAGTTATATGATAAAGAATTTATTACATACCACACATATGTAGAGTTGTGTACATATGGAATAGTTATAAATGTTACTTTACATCAAATCTGAAGAGTGAATATAGTGTAATGTGCTGAACTGTAGCTCAGAGACAAATAGTTCTTTCTGAATAAAATGCACTGTTTCATTAATACCATAGAACCATAGAATTTCACAATTTGACCCAATACTATATCTTGAAAACTATAGAAAACTAGCACTTTGTACTGATTTTTTCTTTATTATCGACCCAAAAGTTCTACTGTTTTAGTATTTTGCTTGTAGAGCTGTGTAATTTGATGAAATGTCTCTTCTCTTTGAAGAGTAACACATTTATTAAATACAATAATAATCTGTGAATGATTTCACAGCCGGTCAAATCAGTAATGCCAAATGCCCAGTAATTTGGTAATTCTTGACACTTGTTAGTTGCAGTGAGTCCAGTGTATCTCATTTGACAGCATTTCAAGGAATGGTTACACGATGCCTCTTCAGTCAGTCATGCTTTTTGTGAATGTGACTAAATTCTCAGCTTCACAAATCCGAAATTTACAGCTTTAGAAATACTTAGACCACCATGATGATGCCAAATATCTGACAATGTGGTAGTTGTATTCAGTCCAGGGTTTCTCATTTAAAATCACTTCCAGGTAAAACATTTCTCCTCTTGTGTGATGTCTTTTGAGCCAAACTTGCTTTTTGTGCTGGCGGAAGTGACTAAAATATCATCTTTACGAATCAAACATAGTTATTTACATTGACTTACTTATGGGCCAGTACTACAGGATATTTACTGTGTTGGTTACTGAGTTCTTCTGTGACACCAAAGACTGAGGAACACCTAGAAGACTCTGTGGATACATTATGCTGGATTTATTGGAACGAGCTCACAACAACAGATTGCTCAGCACAGGAGAGTGAAGAATCTAGTTCTGAATGCACTTCTCATTATGTCGTACAAATATCAGATGGAGAGAGTGTCTCTATTGGTCCTATAATATAAATACGCATATACAGTAACACTGGTGTACAATTTATTTTTAGAAATTATCTGCGTCAGAGATTAAATGTGCTAAATCTTATATACTTTAATAAGATGAACCAGAAAAGAAATCATAAAAGTGCTGTTTTGCTAATGTTTTCAGTATATATGATAGAGGGTTATTGCACATATATATTGATTTATCTTCCACAAGAAAGATCCTGTGAACGTTTTGTGATGTGCAGACAGTGTTTTGAAGTACAGTAGATCTGGTAGCTCTGAGACAAACATTGCTTATGAGTAAAACCCATTCCCTCATTAACTCTCACAATTTCATATTTTGATCCAGTACTGTATCTTGGAAACTACAGCCAATCAGGATTTTTGGCTTAATTTTTCTTTATTAGTGACTCAAATTTGGTAAAATGTAAAATTTTCTGAAGGCATTTTAGTTGTAGACCAGTGTAATCTGTGTGGCATTCCTGAAGGACAACGTACAAAACTGACACATGTATGAACATTCCTAAAGGAGACAGAATTCAGTTCAATTCAACTTTATTTATAGGGTGCATTTCATGCACAAGGCAGACTCAATGTACTTCACAACATTAACATAAAAAAAAAATCATAAAAACGAGAGTGCAATTGCAAGTAAACGATCATATGTATACACACTTAAACTCACATCACTTTTCATCAGTACAAATATTCTGAAATTAGATGTTTTGGTTAACCTCCACACTGCTGTATTCATTTATAAGGCGCACAACAACCTATTTCCACCCTGCATACTGGAGTACAACCTTAGGTGGACCTGTATGTTCAAGAAAACAAAGGCAAGGACCAACACAAAAGGCAAATATATATCTGCAACTGGAGTAAAACTATAGAACAACCTTGATAAAGAATGAAAGACATGCACATCAGTCACCACATTTAAAAGGATGTTTAAAACTAAGGTATTCAATAAATATAAAATATCTGGATAAACTAAGCCAGTTATCAGTATGAATCTAAGATTTTGCTTAGATTATATTATTTGTTTATCCATATTATTGTTTAAAACTGCACCATCTTGTTATCTTGTTTTATTTCTGCAACTTTCCTTTTTGTAAATAGGGTAGATAAGGCATAAATAAGCTGTTGCTTCTGCCTACACCTTTTCGCCCATGTTTAATATAGAAATCCAAACTGTATGTATGTATATATCATGTTTTGTAAACTGGACGAATAAATGACTTACTTGCTACTAACGCATGCACACATACCCACACAAGCACACACAACTCAACAGAACGCTGTTGAAAAAAGGTACGTTTTTACCCTGTTTTTAAAAATGTCTAAACAAAAACAAGTATTTTAGGCAAAATATGTGTATAAACAATGGGCTGTAGATATGTTGTCTGCAGAACACATTGACTGAAGCCTGCCTGTCAAACTAAGACATGGTTAAAACTCTTCCATGCCTTTGGTGTGAGACTTTAACCTTTAAGAAGGGGCATCACTGTTCCTGACTGTCTTCATTGGACACTTATGCTAGATTCACCATTTATACAGAAATGACTTGTATTTGAGTTTGGCAGAGACTGCTTGACTGATGCTCTGGCACAGTCTGAGCAAACATGACACAGAGATTACAAACTCCACAGCAGAGCCTCCGATTGACGCTGTTTAAGCAGATAAACATGTGTGAATGAAGAAGACACTTTTGTTCATTTGGGAGGAGAGTAGGGAAGTGGAAGTGATGATTTTCAGATATGTAATGGGTCAGTGAATGAGAGTGATGAGCAGGCTGAATAAACAGATGCTGGCTCAGTTTTAAGATGTGGTAATTGAGGTGTGTTAGTCTGAAGATGTGAACAATTGGATGGAAAGTGGTGGATTTCAACCCTGCCTGAACCATTTCAACTTCCCATGAATGTTACTCTTCTGCAGACATAATAAAAACACTCCCACGCTATGTGTTTTTGTGTATCTCAAAGCTACTGCAAGCTATACATGTTTCTGGTTGATTAAAGCAGCTAAACTGGGATTCAAACAACAGTTGAGGTGTCACTTTCTGATGCTCGTACTGTGTTCATGACAAACGGGAGATGTAGCCAGTCACTTTGGGCGCTGCAGCTTCATTAAGTGCCTGTTGTTTCGGTACACTTGGGTCAGTGCAGCCTCCTCTCACATGGATGAATAGCAAATGACAGGCTAATTCAAGACAAATTAGAAAACAATAGGCTTCTAGGAATATGTGCTTCCGGGGGAAATTTTGGGAGTAGGATGTTCAGAGTTAGAGGTAGAGGTGTAAAATGTCACACACAATAAAATTATCATGTTCCTGCGGCAGGTAATTGGATTATTTGGAATTGCTCTGAGTGAATAAGCCAACTGTCACCAAGGACGCTTTGTCTCTGCAGACAATTACCAGGACTAAAGTGAGGGTTTTAAAAGACACAGGTGTGAAACAAAGCAGGGGTGTCAGACTGCATGCAGATAAGAGAATGAATACCCAACTGGAAAAAAAATTACGCAAATGCACCTAAATGGTTGCATAAGGAAACTCTGTGTCCTAAAAGTGTGAAAACAGTGCATATGTGAGACGGAAACACTTGGTCCTGTTTTAGCTGGTGCACAAAAACTAATCTTCATGACCAGATGTTTCAGTTCAGAGTGTGTTCTTACTGAAGGCACTTTACTGATGCCTCTGCTTCCTTTTCTTAATTAACAACAGGGAGATAATTGGTAGTTTTTTAAAAAGGGTTGTGTTATATAGTAGACAGATCTCATGCTGATCATTTTTGACACATCAGCGACTCTGACTCCAACGATGATGCCTGTTTGTTGCATGTGGCTTTAAAACACCTGAAATATTAGCACAGCTTGGCTAAATAATTAGTTGGGTTCTCTCTTTCCTAAAACATCCAGCTGTAACTTGGCAGATGATATTAATAAACTGAAGGAAGGTTTTGTCCTAATTTAATGCTTTTCAGTGAAGGATGATTGACTATAGTTGCACTGTAACACATTTTACCGTTAAATAACAGTAAAATACTGGCAGCTAGAGTTGCCAGCATGCTACCATTATTCTACAGTATCTCTGCTGTAATCTACAGCTACAGTTTCTTACTGTAAAAAGTATTACGGTACTGGGCTGTACATAATGTACCTTTTACAGTAAAATACTGTTAGCCACAGTTGCTGCATTTTACAGTAACTACCATATTCCAAGAAACAATATATTACTGTAAAACATATTTAATGTAATATTTACAGTATAACACAGCGAAAAGCTAGGATTTTAACATTTCAAGTTACATTTTAAAATACAAAATCATGAACATTGCTAGAAAAAGCTCAAACAAGAGATGACATTATTATATATAACCATTAAATTGACATGCTGTTTAATTTAATGGTGTCCACTTCACAGCTAGCAAGGATGCTTCAACTTAAATTAGCTACATGTTTGCTACATACGGCTAACACCCCGAAAAATGCAGTATTATCACGTGTGTTATACTGTGCAAGTTGCGTCCGGTGTGAACGCAATTTATGGAGGCAATTTAATGTTTAATGAACCCAAAATGCCACAGTTACGTTGATAAAATCACAATTACCTTTATAAATGAACAACTGGAGCAGGATGGAGTTACGGCAGTGTTGGTAGAAGCATCAAGTGGCTCTGTTCCCGTGCTGTATGGCGTTAAGTCCAGGTGAAAATAGCCATCCTCAGTTATTTTCTCTTTTTATTTTATCCTTCTGCTTCAAAAAAGAACCACTTACCTTTGATGCAGAAAGTCTATAGTTAACATTCGTTGGATTGAATCTTTTCTAAACGAGCTGGTGGGATTTGATGCCAGATGACTTTGTTCAGAGCAGTTCTGGGCGGACAGCAGTTAAGGAATTGAAGAAAATGCTGTAGAATACTGTCAAATTTTGCAGTAGCTTACTGTTTTAAATTTGCACCTTAAAGACCTCATTATTTACAGCATTATACTGTATTTACAAATAACAGCATGATACTGGACAAATTTTACTGTCTTTTTACAGTAATTTGTTATAGTGTGTGGTTATGCAATATGATGCATGTCATGACAACAGAAAAATGTCTTTAGTATCAGTTTTAGTAATAATTATTAGGCCTGTAACACATATCAAACTGAACTGTTTCGGTACACACCTGTTCGGTTCGGTACACAGCTGTACCAAAACGGCACAGTATGTTGAGAAAAAGAAAAAGGAAAGAAAGACGTTGTTCGATACGGAACTTTAAATCTGCGCAAGTTCCACATGGACATATTGAAGGAGCGCACATTGACGCAAAATATGAAATAGCAGCTGCCATAAGGTTAAAAAAAAACAAAAAAATATGATGTCAACCTGGAAGGAAGAGATTGAAGACCCTCCGCCATCATTACAGTCCTGTTTGGGATCACTGTGGGTTCAGGTGAAAGACTACAACAGGGAAAGAGATGTTAATAAGACGGACGTTGTTTGCCGCCTATGAACTACGGTAGTTCTAAAACACTTACACCTGCTTTCTCTGTATGTCTCTCATGCACACACTGTATAATAGAGGAATAGAACCCGGGAGCTGGACGTTGAAAGTATGTAAAGTTTCTCTTTCATTTCACACTAGCATTAATTACATTAGTCATGGACCACACCCCCAGGTATAGCCGCCCCACACACACACACACACACACACACACACACACACACACACACACACACACACCCCTACACACACAAGTACACAAAGTGGCCTAAACAGTTTGTTAGCTGTCCTAAAATAAATAATTCAATGTTGCTCTTAAGTTCGTTAAAAGAGAATACGAGTTTGCCCTCTTGTTAATGTTGCACTTCATGTAGAAATTTTTTTGTTGTTATTTTTATGCAGAATGTGAACTGACAGAACTGTGATTTGATTTTTGTTGTTTGTTCAAAACTACTTGTCAGGGAAAAGTGCAATACTAATGTTTAAAATACATTTAGTAATATTAATGATTTATTTCATTTTCTGTTTTATTTATAGCAGCAGAATTATATTTTTCCTGTTTTTCTATATTCTATTGTCTCCAAAAATTGAGGGAAAAATTTTCAAAAATTCAGAAATGCATTAAAGATATTTTGAGGGATTTTCTTCCTTCCCGTACCGAACCCAAAAAAAAAAAAAAAACAAAAAAAAAAAACGTGGCTTTCAAAACCGAAAACATATGGAACCGAAAATTTTGTGTACCGTTAAATTATTAATCATTTTTAACATTGAACCTTTTATTGTGCTTTAACTTTAACCCATAAAGACTCAAACAGCCACTGGCAACCAAAATCATCTACTGATCTAAACAGTTTAATACCTGTTGAACCACTAATTCTATGTACATGTAAATAACTGATATAAAATGTACTTTATCATCTTTTCATGGTCATTAGATATGACCCATTTGGACGTTCGGGGACGGCCGTGGCTCAGGAGGTAGAGTGGGTCATCCAGTAACTGAAGGGTTGGAGATTCAAATCCCGCTGTGTCCTAGTCATGTGCTGTTGTGTCCTTGGGCCAGACACTTCATTCTCCTTGCCTCCAGTGCTAGTCTTCACACTGGTGTATGAATGTTCAGTGGTGATCAGAGGAGCCATAGGCGCGAACTGGCAGCCATGCTTCCGTCAGCCTGCCCCAGGGCAGCTGTGGATACATATGTGTTTACCATCACCAGAGTGTGAGAGAATAATGGGTTCACTTTACGTGCTTTGAGTATGCATTCATAGAAAAGCGCTATATAAATCGAATCCATTAATATTATTACTCAGTGGCTCTGTAGTGAATGTGGAAACATTGTCGTCTTCTAAAACATTGATTCCCCGGTAAACCCCATGGAGTCTGATGAATAACAGTGGATGGAGACACTTGTTTTTATTTTCATTTATTGACATCTGTGCTGAGAAAGTCACTTTTTCTTAAGTTTTTTCTTTTTCTGATATAATAACCCTGAACTTTAATCTGAGTTTTTATGAACATCTATATAATCAGTCAATCAAATATGAGAAAATACATTATTTACACTGAGAAAACGCAAAAGAAGGAGGATGATATTACAATCAATGGTGATAAATCACTTAAGAAATGTTAAATATAGAGAAAAATTGATATGGGAACTGCCACAAAAGTAGCACTGGGTCTTTATGGGTTAATTGTGATGTATTTTCTTGTAACCTATGGACTATGGATGCAAATCAGCATTTTAGCTATAATCCAGCAAATTTACATCTGACGTTTTCTCAGTACAGATACTCATTTATGTGTACTGTCTCTACCAAATACACAAATAAATACATACATACATAAATACATAAATAAATAAATAAATAAATAAATAAGACATTTCTGAAATGTGATCCTAAAAGTAGAAGCCCTAATACCAAATAAACATGTTTAGGTAAGACAGCTAAGATTGACCAAAATCCTAAGAATAATGGTATGGAACTAAACCTAGAACTCACATGGTCCAAATTAGTTCATCAACCAACCCATCAATAATATAATAGATACATATAACAGATGTAAATAACAGTAAGCGGAGGTAAGATGACATTTCCACACCCACTTTGGGTATTCAAGATTTAACATCTTTTAACAAAATGTGCTGCTACAGACAATGACATTTTTATAATATTTTCAATCTCATTCCATGCCTGAGGGCCTCTACAAGCCACACTAAAGCTGGTACATTAGATTTTACATTTTTTTCCCATAATAAATTGCTTTTTTCTAGTCGTATATGTGTGTAATTGAAAATTAATTGGAACAAGTTCACACAGTCTATCATTGAGCTCAAAGAGAACATTGTACATTACAGAAGCATTGTTAAAGATATTATACTCGATGAGCTTCAGAAGGCTGTAGCTGTGGTAGAGAGTCTGGAGGGGCATTTACCTTCAACCATGATACAACAGAATTTTGGTCTGTAAAATCTGTAGTTTTTACAAATGACTAGTGTTATGGAAAATTTTGCTCTGCTGCTGGTGAATAATGAAATGGAGACTTCTGCCGGCCGACAAGATTTTATTTCTTTGCAAAGAAAGGTCAGTTCTGCAAGCGGCGATTGTGATGAAAAGACAAAGAGCTTCTCACAAGATCCACCTTTTATAGGGTGAATCCCATTTGCAAGTGACACCTCCAGTCTCTTCAATGGACCTTTTGATTGAGTGATAGGGGGGTTTGGGTAAAGATATGGGAAAGTTATCAGGCAGTGTGGGGTATTTGGGAAAGTTAGCATACAGTGGGGAAGGGTTTTCAGGAAAGGATATGGGAACAGAGAAGGGAATTAGATAAAGAAGTTAAAATTCCATTACACTAGGAAAGGTATTGCACTAAATGATACAACAGTAATTTCATATGAGGTTCAAATAAAGTTGATGCAATTTTTAAGGCAGAAATAGCTTCACTTGAAAAATAACATGACATATTTTTCATATTATGTTTCATTTAGATATTATTTTCTGTCTTTTATTTTTTTCCTACTCTTTATGGTGGTATTTTTCTTTTTTTAATTTAGATGGTTTTAATTTATATTTATCTTTGTGCTCTTTCACATGGTATGAATGCAAACAGGATTTTGTTCACTTGTTATTTTTTATATTTTGATGCTTACTGACTTATATTATCTTTATTAAATGTCATGTTTTTTCTCACAACTTTGTTCGTTGATTTTTAAAGTATTAAACATACAAGTAAGAAACAGAGAAAACACATACGCATAAAAAGTATCTTAAAAAAAACAAGTACAAACATACAAATATAGTGAGAGAAAGTTGCACAGAGCAAACTCACAAATAGTACAGAATATACACCCACATTAGCACAATAATTGTCCTGATATGGGTTTGGTTTAACAGTGGCATAGAAATGACAGCATTGGAGCTCACATCGTGAGGTTAAATATGGTCTTTTTATTATTCATTTAATTTGCACAGAATATCCAAATTGTTATATGAATTGATATGTGGCTGTAGCTACAACTGATAGAAAAGACAAAAAGATGTGATATAGTTAGACTCATGGAGCGTATATGAATATACATACAGTATGATAGAAGATGTGTTCAATGACGGTTTCAATGCAGTACTGTTGTGAAATGTCTATTTTATATCTACATCCTCCAAACAATCTTCCCATGGTATCACTACCACTCTGGACATTTGATATTTAGATGATTTCAGTGCTGGAGTATACTTATCTAAACTGTGGGGGAGTGTAAAAAGTGAAAAGACAGGGAAAAAAAAAATCTATCCACCCCCACAGTATCTTTTTGAAGCTCATCTTCTGCAATGGAGAATCAGAATAAAGAGACAAAGACAGCATGTGCAAAAGAAGGAATAAGTTTAAAACCAGCTCTCTGTTTGCCTGCTCGTGCAGACAGGTGCCGAACAGTTTTTTTCTTCTGGTTTAATTAAGTCTAGTGTGCGACTGAGACAGGCAGAGCAGGACGAGGCAGCTGCAGAGTGAGAGGGAGGTTTAGCTGGAACCTTGACCTTATTTTACATGTTGAAGTTAATGGAAAGGAACAAGCACTGTCATCGCCGTTTCTCTCCTCTCTTTGGGTTTTGTGCTAACACACACAAATGTAAAAATGTGCTCACATGCTCCCGTTTGCCCTTGAAAATATCTCTGAAAAATGTTTTTCTTTCTCCCCTTCTTTCCACCGACTAATGCATGTTATAAAATCAAAGCTCTTTGTCATTTCTGAATCTCAGCCCTCTCAATGTGACTCACTGTGTCTCCTCCTGTGACTTGTAGGTGGTGACCTCGGGAAAAAACAGCAGAGGATATCACTATATCCTTGCCAACCTGGTAAGAGCTTGCAACATGAAACAACACAACAAAATTAAAAAGAAAAAAAACACTCAAAAAAACAGTACAACAGCGCTCAGTGTGATGCAACACAGCGCAAAGACATGCAACACTCTTAGTAGTAGACTATAGTTGAGTTTTTCCCAATGCGTGGCCAGACTTACTGAATTTAGGGAAGTAATTAAACAAAACAACGCACTGAAATAGCACATGAAATAAGCTCATAATTACTATGCTATGCTACTAACCAGTAGTTCTCTTTGCTCTCAGGGATTTTCCAACATGAGCCTGGACAGGGTCTTTTCTGGTGGAGCCAACATCACAGGCTTCCAGATCATCAACCCAGACAGCCCCATCGTCCAGCAGTTCCTCCAGCGCTGGGAGCGCCTGGATGAAAGAGAATTTCCAGAAGCCAAAAACACTCCTCTGAAGGTCAGCGTGATGTAGCTGCTGATAGTGTAGTTACATTTTATTTAACATCTTCAAAGATATTTTTCTTCCTTGTTCTTTTTACTCCTGAGTTTTAAGGCTGTAAGGTACGTCTGCTGAAACCCCAAAATGTGTCAATCTGAATCTTTTCACCGAGACGGTGTTTAAATAACTTGTCACCTGCTTCAACGGCAGAAGCTTTCATACTCAGACAATTTTTGTGTCAATCATAATACAAGGTTCTGCTGTTCTTACCTTTTTCTCTCAGTAGTGCTGCTCTCTATGCGAACCGAGGGCCCTGTTAAGATAATGAACTTCCTGTGGTCACGTAGCGGCTTTGCACTAGGTCTGTATGATGTAACTGGTGTGTCACTGGAGTTTCTTGTGGGTACTTTGACTCAGTACACATCAGCGCTGACCCACGATGCCATCATGGTGATTGCGGAGGCCTTTCGATACCTTCGGCGGCAGAGAGTGGACGTGTCTCGAAGAGGGAGCGCGGGCGACTGCCTCGCCAACCCCGCTGTGCCCTGGAGCCAAGGCATCGACATAGAGAGAGCTCTCAAAATGGTACGACTGTAGCACTGTAACTGTAAACAGCACTGATTTATGTTTTCAGTGATATAAGACAACCTTTTCATACTGTAAATATAAAAATTAACAACCTGTTTATCTGTTTGCATCCACTGCTGAGTAGAGAAGAGTAAACCTTTAATGTCTCTAAGGGGCAACTTGGCTTGTAGATAGCAGTCAATAAAAAGTATGACAAATTCACTGCAAAAAATGGAATTTCAGATTTAAAAACAAAAAGCCTAGTTTCTGGAAAAAGAGTATTGTCTATTTGTCAAGACAAATAATCTCATTTACAGAAGAAGTTTTTCATATTCCAGTTAAACCAGTTTTTCCAGTTACAAGCTAAAGCAGTGGTTTATACACAGCCTGGCCAAAAAAAAAAGTCTGGTCCATCTGGATTTAACTAAGCAAATAGTTCCAATCCTTCCATTGGATTTCTGCAGTGATTAAAATGTTTCAGCTGCAATAAGTTCTTTGACTGATGCGCTGAGCAACTTCTGATTTCTTAAACAAACATCGTGTGTAGCAAACATAAAGATTGGACTGTGTTTCAATTGAAAAAGGTCATGTGGTCCGATGAGTCCAGATTGACCCTGTTCCATAGTGATGGGTGCACCAGGGTGAGAACAGAGGCAGAGGAAGTGATTACCCATCATGCCTAGTGCCTACAGTTCAAGCCTGTGGGGGCAGTGTTATGATCTGGGGTTGGTTCAGTTGGTCGGGTCAATGTTCACCAACATGTCCACAAACTGATGGAAATAAATGTGACATTACATAAGAACTATTGCATGTTATAAAGAAAACTCAAAGGACCAGGTTGTGCATATACAGTGCATTTAAGTTATGATAATAGAGTAGTCTGTAAAGTAGACAGTAGACAGTTTTCCTGAAGTAAATGGTCTGAATACCCCTACAACTGCAAAGCCACATTCAGCAACACTATGGGCCCAAAAAAGGAAAATAAATGACATGTCATTGCATAAACATATTGAAAAAAATCACAGTGTATATCCAGTCCAACCAAATATTAGTGTGTGACTTTTTTTGTCAAGGTTATATATAATATTCCAGCAGAGGAATTTTTAAGAGGGATACCACTTTCCAATTTAAGAATATTAATTGTATCTTAAATAACTGTTTTGTTGCTGTAATTAACTCAACACAACACACAAAATGTGCTCAGATTTAGTTTAACACCAAACAGTTTAGTTATATTTAAGAATACATGTCTTCTGTCCTCTTGTCTTCAGTACAAAGGTATACAGAAAGCAGATTAATGCCTACACTTTTATGAAACCCTGCATTGCCACCAAAACAAATCAGAGAAATCAATAGAAAAATAAAAAATATATAGAATAAATAAGCAGTTAAATAAGAGAAAGAGGCAATTGGGACTCTGAGTCACATCCAAAGTCATTCTATTAGTTTAAGAAGCCAATAGCCAAAAACATAAAAGACCTGAGTTTCTTGCTCCCCCAGGGAATTAAAATCGCTGTTGTTGATGGAAGAAAATTAAAGTCACAATATAAAGAGATTGCACTGAGATGACCAGAGACTTCTGTGTGGCTCTGATTCAGTACAAATAAATGATTTAAGATGACTTTACACATTCACAAGGCAGATCAGAAAATGCTAAAACTGACATTTTGAAGAAGAGATATGAAGACTTGAACCCCACATTTGTGATATCTGTTGTTTGGAGAAGTGATGCTGAATCTCTGTCTGGTACATGTCAGGTCCAGGTACAAGGAATGACAGGAAACATCCAGTTTGACACGTTTGGACGAAGATCTAATTACACAATCGATGTGTATGAGATGAAGTCAGGAGGCCCCCGCAGGGTAAGTGAGCACCGAGCCTCAGGCGGACGCATTTTAATTGAATAATTATATATTTTGCAGTCTCACATATCATGTACCTGTGCAATAGGAACTGGTTTAACATCTACAGATTCCATGTATGTTTTGATCAGAAATTCTCAGCATGTTGTCAACATTCAAGTCAGGGTCGATTCTGATTTGAACAGAAGCTGCCAGTAGCTTCACTGTGCAGAGTCACACTAATTCATGTGAGCTCACATTCCCTCTGAGATTTTAGTCTGGAAAACATCCACCCACAGTCAGTCAGGGCCTGCAGACAGAAGCTGAGCCAGTCTGTAAACTTTTGGGGTAAGTCTTAGATGATAGGGTTAAAATTTGCTCAACATAAGTTTTTATTATTCTTATTCTTATTCTTTTTCTTTTCCTTTTTCTTATTTTTATTCTTATTCTAATTCTTATTCTTATTCTTATTCTTATTCTTATTCTTATTCTTATTCTTATTCTTATTCTTATTCTTATTCTTATTCTTATTCTTATTAGTTGTCATTTGTTTTTAGCCTGATGTTTTACAGGTTAATCGGGTATCTTTGTATGAGCATATCTTGGTCCTCAATAACATTTATGGTCTGGCTTTGCACAATAATTATCTGACATTTTGTGTGGGGTGTATGTATGTGTGTACAATGTTTTAAAATTTTGTTTTTAGTATTTTCATCAAAGAACTCATCTCACACAGCCTATTAGGTTACATTCTTTGATGAAGCTCTTGGTGTTTACACTGCTAAGTTGTCTCTTGAGACACATTTTGCAGCTCTTCAATCCTGGATTAAAATCTTAACTTTACTAGTTATCATTAACATATCTGCTAATGTAAGCAAGTAAACATTTTTATATGAACATACACTAAACAACGCACATATTTTCCAGCCCTTATTAGTGTGACGCTGACACTGACTGACAGCCAAATGTCAGACTAAAACTCAAACAGAAAAGAGCCAATAAGTGTGAACCCCAGCACACATTAGCTCTCAGCTTCACTGCATCTTTCTGTCTACAAGCGCAGACACATGTCTAGTCTCACGCATCGGCTTGCTAAACGAGCCAGAAAACAAACATCAACTCGGTAAAAGCGAACTTGCTCATAAAAGTAATGTAGTTATTTAACTTGTCAGCTGCGGTGCTTTGAGCTGTCGTAAACTGAACCTGCACTTTCACGATCTGTCAGTTGAGCTGCGGAATAATTAGATATAATTAGTAGTTCAATAATTAATTGATGTGGTTTGTTGTCGACTGGTTTGAAAGCCACGGCTGATAAAAAACTCTGTTGATATTGTGTCTCTGTGACGCCGCTGGCTCAGCTGTCAGTCAAACATTAGCCGACAGCAGTGTCTGATACATTTCCGAATAAGTTTTCTTTGTTGAAAAATGTAACTTAACTATTAAAAATAACATCAGCAGCAAACAGGAATATATTTTGCTATAGCATGTCCTTGTGTTTCAACTGTCCCCACATGATCCCATAGTCCACGCCTGTAACTGGCCTTTGGATAATTGGGAGTATCACTGCTGCCAGAACACACAAACACACACTCACACACAGACAGATCCACAAAGCACTATGACCCTGAACTCTGACAAGGGCTCCACAAAAGCTGGCACCAAAATGGAGTGGCCTGATACTGTCTATATAGCTCAGCTCACTGGACAACATACAACACAGCGGGCTGCACATCCAAACTCAGTGTGAGACAATCTGCAGTGACAACAGAGTGAGTACTGTGAGTTAAAACTACCAGAATTTACAGGTTTCCTCTTGGCTGAATGCATCAGAGATAATCATATTGCACCAACAAGAGTCAGCAGATACAGGCGAATGTTAGTGTTTGTGTAAGACTTTACCATGTGTGCTATGAGTAGTATTATTGGAACCGGCAAAACAACTTATTGCACCACCTAGATAAGGCACATTTAGACTATGCAGTTTGTCTTACTAGTATTACATTTATCAGTCTTCGAGGTAACTCTTGGTGCTGCTTTCTTGTTATATAAGTGAGCATTTGCTGAGCCAGGAATAGATTACTCCTACTCCACTGAAGTGTAGATCAGGTGAACTGAGAAGCACCACTACAAGCTTTTAATATCGTCGTACATCAGGCAAAGAAGCGACTCTGACTCCAGCTATGTTACAGATAGAGCCGACCAACTCACATGTACTTGGAGGCTCTACTGTAAAGATGCCTTTGTGTTTCTTGTGTTAACTGTGTATCTCTGTGTCGTTTTCAGATCGGCTACTGGAATGAGTTCGAAAAATTTGTTTATATAATGGATCAACAGGTCACCAACGAGTCCTCTTCTGTGGAAAACCGAACAATTGTGGTCACTACTATTATGGTACACTCTCAAACAGGTTCTAAGTGTTTCACATTAAGATTTCTGCCACTCAAGGTCAAGGTGTCCATTGTTGCAATCTGTCCTGGGAGGGTAGAATTATTTTATTTTCAGTTGCTTTCCATCCACTCACTACATGTTGAAACAGTCGATTCACAAAGAGTGTTTCAACTGTATCCGTGTGGGTGCCAAAGCATTTTGAGTTTTTTATATTACAGTGGGCTGTTGTAGTAGTGACGTCACAATAACGGCTTTGGTAATGATAACTATAGAGATAGACACCATCGTATTTACATTCAGTGCATACGTAAGTAAAAGTGTTTCCCTCTCATTAAGTAAATCGTCAGTGACGCTGGAGACAGATTAGTCGAATTAGAAATGACAAGAAATGATCTGCACGCAAGGAGGACATAAACACCCACAGGCTGCAGCCTATGGTTGTTTATCTCTTGGTTCAAGTTTACTTTCCTTCAAGTTCAGAAATCAATTTCAATACTGCGTGTCAGCTTCTCAGAGTCAGTTTATATCAGGCTCAACTTAGACACACCGTTAAACTAATGACGGGTACATTCACATTCAGATAAAGTCACTGCAGGTAAGAAATCATTGGTCATTTTTAAATGTAAGATAAGGTACGCCTTATCTTACATTTAAAACCATGGCCTCCCGTTCCTTCTGACTTTGCCTATTATGTTTGCATCTTAGGCAAATTCAGAATGTAATGATCATACATGCCCATTTCAGTGTTGACATTGTCTTCATAACCAGGTCAGACAACAGGAACATCAGCGCGACAGAAGACGCACAAAAGAAAGCTGCCATTGTGTTATTTTCTCACTGTCAGCCATGCCTTTAATTTGAGTAAAGAAAACTGTTATTTTACACACATCATAGTCATCTCATTAATTTCATGTTGCTTTTCTTGATTTCCAAAAGTTTGAAGGAAATGCCATATTTAATGAAAGTGCATCCTATTATTATAGGGTGTGAGTCTTTCATTTTTACCTTTTGTAACATTTTCATGAGAGCAGAAGCTTAAGCATAAAGAGTAGATTTGGGAGCTGTGTAAGTGCTGGATTCATGCATAAGTATCAGACACACAATCTGAAGTCATGAGAGAAAATACAGAAATAAAGGGGAGTCAGATGGGGAGTCAGACAGATGTGTAGATAGATGCTTTTGCAATACTGAACTGCTGTCGCTGTTGCACTTTTGGCATTCCCAATGTGATGTGCACAGTGACATTTAAATGAAGCGTGAAAGTAAACATGTTCTACATTGTAAATGAGTTCCACACAAACATTTACATGAGTAACACAGCACAGAGCTAATCTGAATGCACCTACTAATATGTAATCAAGCAAACAACCAGCAGATTATTTTATTGTCAAGACAGAGATGAAGCAAAACTCAACAATTAAGTCTTCATTGGTGACATAATTACTTTAATATGTACCTGTTGTTCATTAGAATAGAATAGGTTTAATGTTTTTACTGTGTTAAATGTCGAAGTTGTCACTGATGTTTACTTTATGAACTGGAAAAGTGCTCCATTCAGTCTGTCCTGTCCTGTGTGTTACGCTGATGCAAAGCACATGCAACCCCCGTCTATCGCCCATTTCTGCAGATTTAGATTTGTAACGAGGTTAGCATGAGGGAGCCCTGGCATCCTGCTTCTCCTCTTTTTTAATGTCTTAGATGCTTTTCTCCTCCCACTGGCCCAGTCAGCCTCTTTGCTTCAGCGACGACCTGCTTTTTCAGCCTCCCCAGGTCTTTAGTAGCGTGCAGCGTGGCTCTGTTTAACCCCTGCTGCTCTGTACCATTTGCCCCCCTTCCCTACCCTACACCCCCCTCCCCCATCTGTCTGTCTGTCTGTACCATGTTTGTGTGCATGCTATAGTACCAACAAGACCTCGTGTCACCCACAAGGTCTTGCCACAGGTCAGTATGTGCCTTGTTTTGCTGTGAACTCAGATTTGTGTCTAATTAACAGGAAGCTCCATATGTGATGTACAAGAAAAACTATATGCAGATGGATGGGAATGACAGATATGAAGGCTACTGTGTCGATTTAGCTTCTGAAATTGCAAAGCATGTGGGGATAAGATATAAGCTGTCGATAGTGCCGGATGGGAAGTACGGAGCCAGAGATCCAGAGACCAAGACGTGGAATGGGATGGTGGGTGAACTGGTTTATGGGGTAAGTACACATAAGAGCACATAAAAGGAACTGCTTGATCATTTATATTTCTATTATTATTTTTTATATCATTATTTTTCCATTTTTGATTCTACTACATGATCACTTTCATCTAAGTTAACCCTACAAATGTGGCTAAATGTCTGTAAAAATATACTATAAAAAATGACAGGTTTCATTTTCAGCTAAAAGGGAGATTCTACTTACACCTGTGGAGTGGGATAGTGATTATTTATGCCCACACTCACTATAATAACAGAGACAATTCACACCTGTCAGCCCAGGGTGTTGTGTACGGTTGTACAATATGTTCCTTCTTCTAACATATAGTGAATTTTGTGAAAACGTCTATTTTTTAACCCATATCATGATCTTTTCCTAACTCTAACCAAGTAATTATAGTGATTAAACCAAAGCAAACCTCTACTGAAAACTGAACATGAAAAAATATAGTCTCTCGGTGCCAGTTCTAGGTTAGTTTCAAAGTTCACAATTTGCCCGCGGCTCTACAGTGTAAAACAAGGTGAGAATTAGAGCTGCACAATTAATTTAATCGCATTGTCAACCTGTACAATTATATAATCACAGCAGGCTTCAATTTAGTAGTCCAGTATAATGTGTTTCTGGTGATATTTCAGATTCAGGACAGATCTGAGAGAAGTACTATGTAAAAATTAAAAGTAAAAATCAACACTTATTCTAAATCTATTGTGTCTTTCATCTTGGTAGATGGTAAGATGGGAAAAATATCAGTAATCTGTGTGTTTGCCTTTATAACTGACCAAGTACACTTCAAATGCAATCGCAAAACTATCCACAATAATGGCTTTTTCATCAAAACATGAAAAACAGCTTAAGCCTCAACTTTCAATGGATCTGCTCCAAAACCTTAGTGGTTCATCTTTGTCCTACATCCTTTCCACTAAGTTAAATGAAAATCAGGGCAGCAGTTTGTGTGTAATACAGCCGACAGATGAGGGTGATCATAGAACCTACTTAACAAAATATAACAAAGATAAAATGAGAAATATCAAAGTTTCATGCAGGAATTGAATACTAGTACTGGTTGAAAGTCCTGTAACTGGCTCAGTTATTTACCACATCCATGGCCCCAAAGAAACCTATGTTCAACGTGTATTTTTGTGTGCTTTTGTAGAAATGGTTAAATTAAACTAGACATGATTAAAGTGAATATTACACTGTAAAATCTCCCATTTCACTCAGTCCTCTCGAGCCAGCATGTTAATCTACTGAGCTCCTCTAAAATCCACTTTTCCTTTTGTTTATATTCAGCTCATCCATGCAAAAAACATGCAGTTCAAAATGTGGAGTTTTAGCTGCAATGCGTGTGGTTTGGAAAACACTTCTTCCACTGTAAAATCACCTCTATCTTGTGGATCACTCACACTTGGATTGGCTCTAACAAGATGATTTGCATCTTTTATGAGACCCCAGCTGCTGAATGAATAATGTTAAAGATATCTCACGGCAGAGTGAAATCTAAAAGATCTGCATGCGAGCAGTGCTTCAGTGTAGGTTTCTCGATTTAACACCTGTGCTTTGGAACACGTTACAGGCTGCTCTGCTCTCCTGTAGCCCCTGCATTAATAATAGAGTAGCTCAAACTGGGAGAAATGGCCCCTTGCTGTAATTGACAACCCCCTGCTATATTTCTACACCTACGCTGCATTTATATGACCATTAATTAGTCATTCAGATGTAAATGAACCCATACAAGAGTGAGTAACGGACATGTGCTTTGGCTATGATTCCTCCCAACTTTACGTAAAAAAATGCAATTATTTACATTAAGTATTTTCAGATTTTTGCATTAAAAGATCACTGCAAACTGAGTTACTAATTGATGAGCCTGTCAGACTTTGTAGATGCGGTAGATGTGACTTTAACAAGTTAATTTCATGTTCTTCTTACATAACTGCCTCCACCTCTGTTTTCCAACCCTCTACTTGATTCATGAGGGAGATTTGGATCAGGACAAAGACTTTAGCCAACACAAATGTTACATGACTCATTCTTAAATGTTAGATTCCCTCTCACTGGGCTTTTTTTTAATATTAAGTGCATTCAGCATCACCATGTCCAACCTGTTTAATCCACAAATTCTCATTAAAATGCATTTGAAATGTATTAATATTTCTTTGATATTTTGTTAGCTTGTGGAGTTTGATCTGTAAGACTAACTCACAGTGTGCCTGTTCCCATTTTCACAGAGAGCTGATATAGCCGTGGCTCCTCTAACCATAACGTTGGTACGGGAAGAAGTGATAGACTTCTCTAAGCCCTTTATGAGCTTGGGCATCTCTATAATGATAAAGAAGCCTCAAAAATCCAAGCCGGGGGTGTTTTCCTTCCTCGACCCGCTGGCCTATGAGATTTGGATGTGCATAGTATTTGCCTATATCGGCGTGAGCGTGGTGCTCTTCCTGGTCAGCCGTTTCAGCCCGTATGAGTGGCATCTGGACGAGAACGATGAGGCCAAAGACCCTCAGAGCCCCCCAGACCCTCCAAATGACTTTGGGATTTTTAATAGCCTGTGGTTCTCCCTGGGCGCCTTCATGCAGCAAGGATGCGATATCTCACCAAGGTTGGTTGTTCTGTCCATTTTCCACCACCTCACAGTTGTCCTCATCATCTCTTTGCATTTTATGGTCCCATACGTAACTCCATCCTGCCATGGTGCATATAGGTTATTTTGAGCTTTGGTATTGCTGCTATCCTCTTCACTTCATGCTTGACTTCACTGCACTTTCCCTCCTTTTCTCTCTTCATCCATTTGTTTTCACGCTGCATGCTGGCAGTGATGCTTTGCATCCACAAAATAACTTATATCCACCATGTTGAGGGCTGTAAAATGCACAGGGGTCATTATATTTCATTCACAGGAGTTATATCATTTCCTCATGACTCTTGGAGGGTTACCGTGTTTTTGCTGCATGTCTCATTTTACGGTCATCATCTTGGTGCATATAATGTATTTTGTGTAGAAAAAGCCATCATTGTTTTTAAAAAACAAAAAAAAACATGTTGAATCATCGTACCCACATCATGTACTTTTCTAACAGTCACCATCCAATCATCCCTTCTATTCATGCATCCATCTCTTTTTGCGTCACTGTGATGTCCCTGGCCTCGGCTCTAAGGATTCCGACCTCTGTCATCCTTCTTTTATGAGACTTTCGTGAAGCTGGTTGGAAAGCAACAAAAAAAGTTTTGAGGAAGGATTTGGATTAGCCAGACATTGTTGGAGTATTTAAGAATCTGTTGCAAGTGAAAAAGGAAAAAAGCATCCTTTTTGTGAGATATTTAACTTTCTCTTGGTTTTTATTATTTTAACATTTAGACTGTACTGGACATACTAGGAAAAAAAAATTAATTTCAAGGAAGGAAATTAGCCTTTCTTTCTCTTTTTTTTTTTTTTTTTTTAAATAATAAAGACACTTATATTTGGCATTAGAGCATTAATCTCATTTAAGAAAATGTGTGACTTTTAACTTAATAAAGTATCAAAGTTAACATTAAAAAGTTGTTTCTTTTGTAACAACTTTTCTTCATTTTAAGAATCAAAGTACTTTATTTACACAGCCTTTATTTACTCAGTTTAATGATTTTAAGTTTATCTTAAATAACTAATAATAAAAGTATAGCCAGATTTCTTTGGCTATACTTTTATTCTCATTTACAATTTGTTTTAATTAAACAATATTTGTTTTGTCTCTAGCGAGTCTGGGTACATTTATTATCAAGATCAGATGCATAATCATTTCACATGACAAATTAATGCTATAAAATACTGTTTACCCAAGACTGAAGATGAAAGAAGGCTGCTAATTTCCTCCTAAGTTTTCTGGCAGAGTTCAGTTCTTGTTAAACAAATGCAAGTGAAAGAACAGTACAAATGAAAAGCTTCACACTGTCTCTATATGGAGGAGTCTGGCCCTCTCAGTGGGACACCGACACTGTGAGCTGTCCCATTATCCAACTGCTAGTGAGACGGATGTCTGCTGAACCTGACAGTTATAGTTCTGATGCTGCAGGCTAAATTTAAGGCCAGATGCCCTTGTCTGAAGTTGAGAATATTGCCTTTTAAAGCAATGAAGAGGCATGAAAGTTGTGGAAAGAATTGCTCAGATATGTGTCTGCAGAAAAAGAACAGAAAATTAAGAGTCAGGAGTCTTATTTTGGCTCCAAATTGAAAGAATTTTTGTTCATGTCATTGTTATTGTCTGTTCTTTTTTCACAAGAAGTATCCAAGATAGGTTTCTATTGTCTTACAGAGAATAATAAAACCTTTGTGATTCTTATTCTTAGATATGAGAACACATGTAGAAGACAAAAATGTTTTAGTGATATTAAAAACAGCCTGCAAATCAATGAAAAATGTAATAGAACAATATGATGTATCAGAGCTTTGTCAATCTCCAATGCAGTGTTGCAGAGCTAAATGACGCTCGCTTTTAGATTAAAATGTGAGTTCTTCTGAGAGCAACAGATTAACCATGGCGTGTGTGAATGAAGTGTGTATGAAAGTTGCACCACAGAGAATAGTCAAAATATGTTAAAATACAACCCAGGGTTTTAAAATGTGAAAAACTGATCAAGGCCCAGTGAGCAGAATTGCAGTAAAAGCAGTTTAGTTCATCACAGGCTGGCTTCAGCGATAGTCTCATCTCATGGTACTTTCACTTCAGATTTGTTCTGTCCCCTCTGGTCTAAATTTGCGGTGGAAAGTGGTGCATTTTACAGCAGATGAATGAGATCAAACTAAACGCCTGCATTCAACAGCAACATTTGGCTTTAAACCAACAGAACCCAGAAGGAGATAAGTGACCTGAAAAGCATGGTGGTTACAATACATGGTCAAAACATGATAAACACGTGCTAAGAAAAGATTTCAGAAACATTAAAATGAATCGTGGTGATAAAACATCAAAATAAGTAAATCAGCAATAACACTGAGACATTTAAATGTGTCAGCTTGAAGTGTGGACAAAATAACCCCTGAAGACAAGTAAAAAAGACCTTGCAATATTGATCATTATTGTGATATGAAAACATAAATCTAAATTTATTGTTGTAGTCACAGTAATTTGGTAATTTTAAAAGGAGGCTCATGAGGATCCAAATAAATAAACAAACAGCACATATCAGCACTCAGACTGCAGTGGCTGTGGACTGGTGTTGTCCTGGCATCATACAGAGCTGGCATTATCCTAGTGGATTGAGACAGCTGCTGGCTGAGCTGTTTTGGCTCCCTGCAACAGTCGTTTACCTGAATATGTTTCAAAACTAAGTGTAGACACAGCTATTTTGAGTTAATGAGCCGTGTTATTATTTTTAAAGAATTAATCAGCTGTGCAGGCAGCTGCGTTGAGTTAATGATACTTTAAATGAATTTATGCCCATAACCATGGACCGCTGGATCTGCAGATGAACTGAAGATGGGTGATATTTTGGCTCTGTGTTCTTATCAATGAGTTGTTGACGAAGTTTTTCCAAAACTGTCAAACTCTGCAAATTGAACACATAGATTTTTCAGCTCAGGTTGAACTTCATCTGAACTCAGTAGTTACTTTGTGTGTTGTGAGGTAACATGAGGATTCTAGACAGAACCAAAGTGTGTCTAACATGAGGAGGTCACGTCTACTCGATACTTGAACCGCTCAGTGAGCTCAGTATTGGCCTGAGACACATTGGCGGATCGAATCAGTGCATCCCCACTTCTTCTTCTTCTTCTTCTTCTTCTTCTCCCTGTTTAGATGTGAACCCACTGCTCTCATGTTTCTGTCTGCTGTGTTCATCCCCTCAGGTCTCTGTCAGGGCGCATCGTCGGAGGAGTGTGGTGGTTCTTCACTCTCATCATCATCTCCTCCTACACGGCCAACCTGGCTGCCTTCCTCACCGTGGAGAGGATGGTTTCCCCCATCGAGAGTGCAGAGGACCTGGCCAAGCAGACAGAGATCGCCTATGGGACATTAGACTCAGGCTCCACTAAGGAGTTCTTTAGGGTGAGTGTTTCAACTGGTTGTCATCTTTGTTGTCACAACACTGTATTTATACTGCATAACAAGCACTGCTTTAACAGTGTTGTCCAAAAGGAGCACAGGTCTCTGGAGCTCTCCTGTTGGTTTGATGTATTACCTGCCAGATAATAAGTTGAATGAATAATCAATAATAGAATGATATTGTTTCTCCTGAAACAGCACTTTCAGAGGACTAATATTAGATCTACAATTGATTAATTCTGTGTCCTATGAAAGAAAGCAGGGCCAGATCTACTAAAGAAATGCGTGGCTTTTTCTTCCGGTGCAAAGGAGGTAAAAATGGAGCTCATAATTTACAGTAAAGGGTGGAATTCAACTGTGCTGCCAAGCAAATAGCATCATAGTGCACCTGTTCCATTTGCATGTATGTAAATTAGGGAGTATTTATACATTCGTTACAAAAGCAGCTCCTTTCTTTGCAAATAAACCTTGATGCAAAATCCCTTTAATTCAGAAAACGTTACTGAGAATTACCACATGCAATTTGGCTGTTGCAGATACCATATATTAATTGATCAAGTTTCACTCTCTCTGTCTCTCTTTTGTCAAATCTTTATGTTTCTGAGGCTCAAATGATATTGAAGTAATCATATCAAGTGTGAAATCTTCAGTCAGACATTAGTAGGATCAGGTGGGTCTGGGGCTTATCTGGGAGTTTCAGCAACTTAAGAATAAAAAAAAGCACTGATAGAGATTAGTCGACATTATTACAAACACTGCACCTTATTAACCTGCAGTCTGTGTGTATCAGTTTTAGAACATAGCATTAATGACAATTCAGGTCGAGACTGATGTGTTAATAATACTAATAATACTAATACTAATACTAATAATAATAATAATAATAATAATAATAATAATAATAATAATAATAATAATAATAATAATAATAACTGCTGTGTGTGTAAATGTGCAGTTTTGAGATGCTGTGACACACAACCAGCTGTGAGCAGCAAATAAACAGAAATATTGGTTGTAATGTTTCTGTGATATCCCACATACATTCAGAGACACATTAGCAACATTATTTTAAGATTCAGATGTTAAAGGAACCTGAGTCACATGAATCCATTCAATCCATTGTATGTGGATGTTAAACATTACAATGTTTATAGCAAGTAAGACTTCAGATCATTTAGGCTTATGAATGAAAGCAGATTATCTGCCTGGTCCTGTATCCATTTGGCCACAATATGAACTCGTGTCAGAGAGACTTTTTGGCAAAAGGAAAAATAAGCTGCGGTGTATACAACTGGGACAATTATGCTTCCTGATCCAACCATCTGTAAAGTCATAAACCAAAGTTTGATTAGCCTGCTGGCAGCGCCGCTAATATGCAGATTCATTTGTTTCTGCATCACTCAAAGTCGCTGCCAAAACAAGGGCCCAAATATTCTCATCAAGGTCGCACTCAGTGTATAAATGTCTTGTAATAAAAAACAGATAAGGCAGTAGGATTAAAAAAAACACTGATTAATGTAATTTGATTTATAGTGGCCATTCAGAAAAGCAGCAGTGGCAGATTTAAGATAATTTTGAATCTCAGAAGTTCTGCAGGAAAAAGTTGAGGATGTCATTTTTCTCTGTATTTGGAGTCTCAAAAAAACATCAAAGTGGAAGTAAAACATGTCACTATAACTCCAATTTGTCGCCCTCTGTCACAAAACTGCAATCTCATATGTTTTTAAAGAAGCGTCCTTCCATGGAAATGGAAATGTCATTCACATCCGATGTCCAGCTCTGAGCTGTGTCTATTTTTAGTCATCGTCAGTCTCCGGCTGTGATTGCCCCCAGTGAGTCTGAGACGCTGTTGGTCTATTGGCGATGTTCAGGCTTCACTGTTTTGGTTTGAGGCTTCACATATGCAGTTATAAAACCAGAAGCATCTTCAAAAGTCTAACAAGCCATCTGAGATTTACAGTTAGTATAGATATGCTAAAAAGCAGTGAAATTATGGGACTGACAGTCCAGCTGATCTCAAGAGGAAAAAGCAAAAGAGAAATCAACAATTTGGTTGCATTTTCATTTTCAGGAGGATACATTCCTTTTCCAGTTTTCATGTTTAACAGAGTAAGGGACTGATTTTTTCTGGAGGAAATGGAGGCATGTGTAATGAGAGCAGTGCAGTTTCTGTGACCCGGCCCATTTTTAAAGGCGTTCAAGCAGAATAGCACGGTCTACTGTGCCAAGCTGAACCGAGGTCTTAAAGCACTCAGTGTGGAGGTGGTCATTTGTAACTGACTGTCTTCTGCACTGCAGAATGCATTGAAACATTACATATGAGGAATGTGGCTGTTCAGTTAAGATTGTGTTTTGGGAAGAAAATGATCATCAAAATAACTGAACTGCATCACATTTGAAAAACGAGGGAGCAGTTTTATGCTACATTTTATAGCAGATATATTCTTTCCTAAAATCATAAGCAAGTATGGGTCTCATGTCTGATTTTATTGCGTAATAATTCAAACCTCTGACAGACCTGGAGTAGAAGTGGTTTTAATATGACTGGATGGGCAGAAAACAGATGAAAATTTAACCCTCAAAGACCTGAACAGTTAGAGACCAAATGCATCCATTGATTCAAAACGTGCAATAACTTTTGAACCATTAATCCTATCAATACATTGAAATAATTCAGGTCAAATGTAGTTTCTCAGCCTTTCAGCAACAGCAGATATGTCTTTTTTGGACTCTTTGTAGTGAATGTGGAAACACTGTCATTTTCTGCAACATTGATTCACCAGTAAAACCCATGTTTTTCCGTGGGTTGTAGACATTTGTTTGTAAGTTCAGATAAGGATATATTTTTCTGAAAAGACATCTTTTCTTGGTTTAATCAGTTCTGACAGAATAACCTTTGAATTTACTTGTAGCTTTTATAAACATTTCCATGATCAGTCAATTAAATATAGGAAAGTACCTGGTTGTCACTGAAAAATGAAAAATACGGAGAATAATATCACAGAGTATATAATAAATGATGACACTGGAAGTCCCCGTAAAAATAGTTTCAGGTATTTAAGGGTTAAACAGAACTGCAAAGTTCGTTACAGATTTTGTATTGTTTGCAGAATCTCACTTTATGTCAATAACTTAACGTCTGCATGCTTATAATACAATCACAACCACATTACAAGCAATAATTCTGTTACTAAAAAATTAACTTCTCCATCTGTCTTATTGACTTAATGAGACGGTGAAGTAAAAAAGAAAATGGTGATGATTTGGATGTTAAATGTAAAGCTGCTGAAAATGCCCTTTTGACACGGCTGTCGGATGTTTTTAAATAAAAATTAAAATGAAGATATTTCATAGCAATTTTTTTAGAGGCTTCCTGGTGAGTCACCGCCTTAACAGCAGCGTCTTCACTCTCAGGATGCGTTAATTTATGATGCATTTGTCAGGCTGTGATTTGTCAAAGATGGGTACTGACTTCAACCTGACTGACACATTTTCTGGCTTTGTTCCTTTAAACTGGAAACGCTATTGTGAGCAGCAGTTATTGAAAAGTGATTAATGGGAACCTACACTTGTTATTAATCATTAAACCTTATGATTAAGAGGAGCTGTAAATACCTCACAGCGATCGTCAAAGAAATACGTGACTTACAGTGCTTTTAATGCAGTTAGCATGCAGCTGTGGGTTATATTTCTGTACGCATAGATGGTAAGGAGTTGACATGACAATTTAGTAAATAGAAAACGGTGGAGGAAAATTCAGGAAGTTGTAAAGAAAAAAAAAAACGTGTGCATTTAACTTCAATTACAGAGTTGCTGCTTGACCAGCCATGGTCTTATTTAGCTATTTAATTGATTTGTTCCCCCTGAACATGAAATAAATTTAGGTTTAATAGGATATTTCTCCACATAACTAAGAGTTACACATACATAGCATTCATGTTAACATAACCCAGAAAAGAATTGCCGTTTTCACACTCTGGTCAGACCTGTCATCAGCTATTATTGTCATGTTCGCAGTGTTTACATGAACACTCAACTGAACTGAAATCGTGCATATGTCAAGTATGATTCACTTACTAGCCTGAGCCCACAATCCATTACGTCTTAGATGAATTATTTATGTTGTAGTACACGACGCTTGGCTGACATACTTTGTCAATTCCCTCTGTTGCTTTTCCATACTTTCACCTAACAGATGCGATTTGAAGTGACTCAAACTTCTGAACAGATATTTGTGATGAAACTAGGCTCGCAGACAAAAATTGGAAGGAAGACATGTGATGGAGTCCTTTTTTTTATCAAGGTCTAAGCATTACAGAAAACACAACAATGAAAAGTACTTCATAAGCTTTTGGTTGTGTCTTTAGCAAAATATTGTATTTGTAGCCATGTAAATATAGAATCTCTATTACATAACAAAGATCATATGAAATCTGAAGAGGTTCAAATATTAAAGTTTCATCCTAAAGTTTTCCTCTGAAGCATTACTTCCTCTCTCAGAAGGTCACATTAGCCCAGTCTGCTGCAGTTTCTATATTTTTACTCCTCTATTGTAGACAGCTGTGTACTCCAGCTCCCCTGTGACCGCCGATCAGCCTCTTGCTGGCCATTTTTAGCAGTGTACTGAGTGTCAGAGCAGCGCTGCTCTGTGTGCGTCTGAAGCTGCTCCAGCTGGCGGCTGACTCGGCCACAGAGGTGAGCCCATCAGTCCCACAGAAACCAGGTCAAATGTGACAGGCACAGGAGCGACCGGAGACACCGTCTAGGAACAAATAACAACCGTTTACTCTGCCTTCATATGGGTTTAGCCATGTGATAATATCATCCATGCATTTTCTAAACTGCTTATTCCTCGTGAGGGCCGAGGCGGTGCCGGAGCCCATCCTGGTTACCCATCCCGGTTACCTATGGGTGAAGGCCAGATGATAATAATGACAATACAATAGATGGCATCATGGTAATAATATGAATAGATGCTGTTATGATAATGCATCCATGACACATGACAATGATGTGATTTCTACCAAATCTATGCAGAAATATTCAGTTGTTAAGGGATTTATTGGCTTCTTTGCTTAAAACATGCCTCTTGCTCGATCCCTCTGTACTTGATATTCCATGGTCGAGGTCTTTCCACAATAGGTCCCCAGTCTAGAGGCAGCAGCATTAACTTGGGTGCACATACAAAAGCACAGCCATGCATGTACGGTATATATGTTTATGTATGAAGTCTCACTTATGCACTTACTTTAGAGGAGTTACATTTGACTGATTGCCTTTGTCTTTAAGGGTTCATTTAACCTCAAACAAAAACGAAATCATGATATTGTGACTCCAGGATTAACTGCTAGAAGGAGCACAAACGACGGAGGTCAGGTGTTAATATTGATATCCAACATGACCTGCAGTTTGTTTCTGCTGCGCTGCCAGATTGTCAGACTTCAGGCTGCTGGCAAAGGGCCATCTACAGCAGTCTTTGCATTTAAGGAGCAAAATCATCCTGAGTTACACATGACATAAAAATGTTTCTACTCCCTACGTTTAAAATATCAGGAACATTGCGCTCCAGTGAGGGGTTGACTTGAAAAAACACGTATAACGTCTGCTGTCATGTCACAGATCAGAAAGTGCAGCAGCAGTTTTATCCAGTGTGGTTAAGAATTTTAAAGGAAGGATTTCATTTTGGGAAATACACGTTAAATCCACTGATTTCCATTTTTGTCATGAGTCATATGAGATCAATCCTTCTCTTGTGTGTGTTTGTGACTGTGGAGCTGGAGGTAGCAGGTGGTTAGCTTAGCTTTGCAAAAAGACAAGTGCAAACAGCGAGTCTGGCTCTCTCCAGTGTCCAAAAATACACCCACCAGCACCTGTAAAATTCATTTACTGGCATGTTGTGGTTTTTCAATAATTCAAGTTTCATTTGGAAGTGAGTTACCATTATTTCTCAATAACCCACTGACCATAATTTTGTTGTTTCTTACCACCAATGACATTCTATTCTATTCTATTCTATTCTATTCTATTCTATTCTATTCTATTCTATTCTATTCTATTCTATTCTATTCTATTCTATTATATGTCTAAGTCTAACACTACATATGATTTATACACAAGTGTCTGCCCAAGTGTGAAATAAAAGTTGTTTTGTAGGTATTTTAGATAATAGTAATTTCCTGGAAAATGATTAAAACAAATGATGCATCCTTCACTCAGGGGTCTATACAAATTTTTCATCCAGTAAAATGCTTTATTGTTTTTTTTTATGTCCCCTTGAAGAGGATTTATTTATTTATAAGATAGCTTGTATATACTGAACTCTAATCCAACCTATAGCTTGTATACAGTTTCACACTGTGGAAGCTGTTCTTTCCCTATTCAGTGCCTCCACCACTCCTTGATGATCATTCCTCCTACTTGAGACCTGGAGATCAGACTCAATGCGTCATCTTTCCTTTCAGTTCCTAAGGTGCACATTGTGGACAGAGGAGGCTGGTTGAAGGAGCTACAACCATGGATACACAAGTGTTTTTTCACTGATTGGACCTGTGTCATGGTAAAGAGGCAA
Organism: Sphaeramia orbicularis; assembly: GCF_902148855.1. Taxonomy (NCBI): domain Eukaryota; kingdom Metazoa; phylum Chordata; class Actinopteri; order Kurtiformes; family Apogonidae; genus Sphaeramia; species Sphaeramia orbicularis. The sequence continues at coordinate 26,120,924 of NC_043970.1, read as the reverse complement.
ACAATAAAACATGTCACGTTATACTTGAAAATTTGGTTGGATTAATTCCTTTTTATTTGAAATGATCAAATGCACTATCAACCTTGTGTGATAAATAAAAACAGTGTATGACATCCCTACAAAACCTACTTGACACATGATGCCACTTTGTATAAATGAAAAGTTAATTATAAGTTTACACGCACAGTGTTCTGCTCATCCGACAGATGATGCAGCCGTTCCACATGTCATATTTTAGCAACATTTATTTATAATGACAGCTGTGAAGTAAGGATGTCTCATTTTGTTAAATGCTTGTTGCCTCTGCGCCTTGTCGACTCCTCCATTCCAGTCTCTGGTGGAAGGGACAAAGACATGAGGACAGGAATTGAGGAAAGATGTGGGTCTTTATGGTCTTTTATTGTCCATAGGTGAAGTTAGGCAGTCAAAACACACTGGGCTTTTTCCCCTTCATTTACTTGTACAAGTAAAAGTAAAACACATTCCTCTGTTTCACTGAGACCTTTTTTTCCCACACATTTATTAAACAAGTGATTGCATTTTCCATCTGAGGACAGAACTGGTTTGCTGTTTCTCCCTATATTTTTGTTTTTATGCTAAGCTAGGCCAATGGCTGAATACATACTGAGAGTGGTATTGATCTCTTTTGCTAGAAAATCTTTGCAAGATTGTGAACAAAACTACCCCGAAAAGTCAACCCATGCCAGAGTGCTCTCATGGTTCTTGATGTTTCTTCGATTGCACAACTTAACTGTTTGTTTTTTCTCTTTGTTCCCTGAATGCAGCGCTCCAAAATAGCAGTTTATGAGAAAATGTGGTCATACATGAAATCAGCGGAACCCTCAGTGTTTGCCAAGACAACACCAGATGGGGTTGCCCGGGTACGAAAGTCGAAGGGCAAGTTCGCCTTTCTACTCGAATCCACAATGAACGAGTACATAGAGCAGCGGAAACCATGTGACACCATGAAAGTGGGCGGCAACCTCGACTCTAAGGGCTATGGTGTGGCTACACCTAAAGGCTCTGCATTAAGGTGGGTGGGATAATATAACAATATCCTCCATGTTGTTATAGTATTCCACCTACCCTGATGTCTCCTTTGTCATTCTTCTTCTTCCTCACTTCTTAATTCTTGTTTTTTTCCAAGTGCATTTATAAGTACAGTATTTTGTACTTAGATTTAACTACACATTCAGCCATCTTCTGTTGTGTTATCTATCTGGTTTGTGTCTGTTACTTTCTTTTTTCTCTTAAGGAAAGTTCTGTTATTGGTATATTAGTCATATTCGGTGAATCCATTTGAATGTCAATGTGCACTGTCACCTTCCCCGACCTTTGTTTTTCTCTTTTTCTCTTCTCCCTCCTGGTTTCTGTGGTGCCCTTTTGCTTTGCCTCTAATTTAATTCTGAAATATTTCCCTAATTAATTTGCTACTTAAAATGCTGGTCTGTCACTTGTGATGAATGTTAAGCTGCATGCTGGATGTTTCTATTTCTGATTCAGCGATGACACAATGTCCCCATCCCGCACACTTCAGTTATAAGCAATGTAACCCTCCATGCCACCTCTCTAATATTTAACTTTCTTTGCTGTAAAAATGCTTCTTACCCTTTCACACCAGTGAAATTCTTTACCAATTTGTCCCTTCCGTGCTCCCCTGATGAACCATTGATATTTATGATCACTATTTTTTACTAATATTCTATATTAGATTTCTCACGGACCTGTTCATTTACTTACAAGTTATGTTTTATCGTTTCAAGAAATGCTGTTAACCTGGCAGTGTTAAAACTGAATGAGCAAGGCCTCTTGGACAAATTGAAAAACAAATGGTGGTACGACAAGGGAGAGTGCGGCAGCGGGGGAGGTGACTCTAAGGTCAGCCTCAATGTCACCAAAGTCGGGTATCCTAGAACAGAGTAATCGGCAAGGCTGTCGTCACTGACTGTAGTCTGTGGATAAATGTTACTGATAACTATGTTAAATTGTAATAATGCAGCTGTGATCCAGTGGGAACCCTTTACTTGGCTATTGGTGGAAAAAAGCCCAAAAATGTCAGATGTGAGATGAGAAAATTTAATTACTAAGGGTTTAAGGTTAATATTGTGTAGTTTCAGTGTTTTGGCCCGTGGTTATGAAAGCCAGAAACCTTCTTTCACTCTGGTTTTTATTGCTACAGGCCAACATGAGAGCTGTATATCTGCAGGGTGTTTCATATTTATGGTAGGATTAAAGCTAATCTCATTTCACAAGATCAATACCTCCAGGTATGAACGATGTATGCACTCTCCAATCTGCCGCCTGGGTGTTAGGGCAGGCACGGGGAACAGCGTTGTCTTGAGGGGACTAAGCATCGCAGGCAAACGTGAGAATTCTAATGACTGAGTGACATCTAACGGTCCAAACTTTCTGTCCAACATCCTCTCACCAAAATCCAGTGTAAGACTGACAGAAACCTTTGGCTGGTCTTCATCAAGACCAGTCAAAGTCTTTCCATGGCCACCCTGACCTGGTAAACCTTACAGTAGAGTGTAAAATATGACCAGGGGCCCCATTTGTACAAGATTTGATTAAAATTTTACATTTATATGATTATGAGCTAATTCACAATAACAGTGAAAGAGCTACATTCACATCTTACACTGCAAAAATTAATTTCAAGAAAGTCAATAAGGCTTGTTTCTGGGAAATAAGCCTTGTATAATCTCATTGTAAGAACATAGAGCTCAATGTCTTAATATCTGCTCTAATATTTATCTGGATCTAGCTGGCAATGATCTAAAACAGTAGTTTATATAATATCAGGAGATTCTTCTCCATATTTTAATTCCTCAGCTTATGAATATATGACAATTTGCTATAATATTCACATTTTTTTCCTTTTTGTCAGGTCCATTATGGTCTTTCAGTGTCCAAACCTTTATTCTACTTTTAAAAAATGTTTTCACACAAGATGTACTGACCCCATTGGCAGATTTTTTTTTCCTTAATACAAGAAAATGTAGTTCTATTTAAGAGAATGTAGACTATTTTTGCAGTGTAAATGTTTTAAAAAATTATATTATAAGACATTATTGCTTTCTTAGGTCTGACTGGTATAAATATTAATATCCTAATGAGATATTTCTTCAATCAAATCTGTTGTACAGTTTTTCTTAAAATGAGGCCCCTGATCTTTTGTTTCAGACGGCGGGGCGCAGTAATAGCCCCACTGTGGATCCATCTCTGCCTCTGCTCTTCAGCTTGCATCATGACCTCGGCACACTGTGAAAGAAGAGACAGGCAAACTTTGCTGCTATCGACTGGAGTCATCCATTCCTGAGTGAGTGGGATATGGATACTACCGGTGCGATAACACAAAGACGCTGTCTCCTCTCACTGACAGTTTGCCACAATTCATTGGTAGAAGATCAGTGTTAAATTAGCACATGTGACCGCCATATTTCTTTGTCCTCATTTCACTTTCAGAAATGCAGGTGTGGGTAATTTAACAGTAGGGCTGAAATATATTGTATGTAACTACCACTGAGACGGTAGGATAGTCACAAAACTACAAAGCAAGTAAGTATACTATCATGTGGCTTTCATATTTATTCATTGTTGACATTAGATTAATCATAAAAGATTTATTAATGTATCTATGTTTACTCAGATTCAACTCAAACTACATTAACAATTAGACTTCTTTCTACCAACTTGAAACTATAAAATATGTACATCTTTGCAGGTAAACTGTGCTTTTACTGTATTTAATTTGATATCATCTAGTCTGTGATTTGGCCACAAATGTCTGCGTTCTGCACGTGTTGTCTGTGTTGTGTGTTTTATGTGTAGTCCTGCATTTTGTTTGTATGTTTCCACACACCTTCTCCTGTTCATGTTTTCCTGTTTTGCAGACAGACTGAAAGGTAAAGTTATGATGCGACTCAAATCCCAGGAGCAGAGGTGACACATATCGGACACATGAGAAGTAACACTTGTACAATGTTTGAAATCCAATACAACAATAAATGAAACTTTTGTTAAGCTTATAGTTCTGAAATGTATCACAATGACCCCACAAACTACAACCCACGCTCCCAACAGAGTTCAACCGCAGCTTCCTGGCAGACAATATGAGCTTTACAAAAGTGGGATTTATTGCAGCAGCTGTTGTATTGAATTGCAATAGACTGTACAAGTGTTTGTGATATTCTCTGACAACCTGCACTTAAAGAAGTGTGTTTACTATTTTAACACCAAATATAATAAGAGACACAGGACTGATGTTTCTTTAAAAGAGTCCGAGCAATCATGTGTCTTTCAGTTTCAGAAATGCTTATGGGAGCATGTTTGTGAAATTAGATTACACAAAAAAATTATACATATCAGAGTGACTTTAATCTATTAGACGATATATGATCTACACTGCGAAAAATAAATCTGAATACAGCAAAAAAAAGTGGATTCCTCCCCTGGAAAGTGAGAAATAATCTTGAAATTGAATAATCTTATCTAACTCTGTGTTAATAATAAACCACATGTAATATTGAACTAGACTTAATGACTAACAATATGACATAATATCCCATCAGAGGAACAAGATTGCTTTCCTTGTTTTTCCAATTTTATTTTAATAATTTCTTAAAAATATATTTAACCAGGAAAGAGACTGAGATTAAAAAGATCTAAAATCTGTTTTACAAAAGTGTCTGGGCCAAAACCGTGTTACTCAGTAAACCAGGTCACAGACAGAGTAGCAACCAGACATACATATACACAGACATCATATAAAACACCAGGCAAGTGTAACATAAGTGTAAAGGGAGTAGATTAAATGTTCAATAAATTAGGCAAAACATCTACAACATTGGTCTACAAATGTGAAATTCTCTGCAGCAGAGATTAGGTGTGCTAAATCTTACGTACTTAAATAAGATGAATTGAAAAACAGATGACAAAAGTGCTGGTTTTCAGTGTATATAATAACGTGTTATTACACATATATTGGTTTATGCATTTATATGATAGATATACAAATCTTCAACTAGAAAGAACCTGTAAAGTGACTGTATTGTAATACGCAGACAGTGTTTTGAAGTAGATCAGGTAGCTGAGACAAACTTTCCTTTTGAGTAAAACTTATTCTCTTATGAATTCTCATATTTTCACATTTTGACCCAAGACTGTGTCATGGAAACTACAGCCAACCAGCATTTTGATTTAGACCAGTTTAATCAGATGAGTCTGCCTCAGTGACATTTAAAGTACTTTTAAACATGTCCAATGAGACCAGATCCTTAACTTTAGGCCACTTTGCAGCAGATTTAAAGGCCATTTCTCCCTAGTTCAGTTTGGACTTTTGGAACAGACAGAATGAATAAATACTGAGACTGAAGACTGTAATTATTCTGTTCTTTTTGACAGATGTAGATATGATGGAAGTAGATACATTAATAGATGAGAACATGCCAATGTTTCAGTCTGTATGTGGACAAAGCAGGTCAAAACTGTGATGACAGAGGTCTTCAAACATTCATAAGAAACCTCTGTATGTTAAACAGTGTTTAGATCAGTGTTTCTCAGTGGGGACAGTACTGACCCCCACGGGGTGTTGGGACATCTTTGGGGGGTGTTTAGAGCAAGAAAGCTGAGAAGGGGTGCTCAGGCACAAATGGGGGGGGCACTAGTCACTGTTGTACATCACAACATTACCCCCCCCCCCCCAGTGTAAGGAGCCTGCGTCCGATTTATAACAGAGGCACACAGCTATGTAACCCTCCTCCACACCCTCCACAAACAGGTCTGTTATGGTCGCAATTTTTTTTTGGGGGGGGGGGCAGCAGGAGGCCCTTGATGCTGTTAGCGGTTGAGAAACACTGATCTAGATCATGTAAGCTTTCAGAGAATGAATTCATGTATATCAAATCACTGTAGTCCAGCACAGACATAAATGTTGCAGCAACTCCTCACTTGTTAGCCTCAAATGAAAGACAAGACTTTATACTCAAATAAAAACCCAGTTTCAGTTAAATTTTTTTTTTTTTAGCAGTTGTTGAATATGGGATGTGGAACAAAGCTAGTCATCACATAAAATACCCAGATTTAAGTAGATATGAGATACCAACTCGATCTCATACACAATGTCTAAGTGTTTCTTTAAAAACCCTGTTGTCGTTGCTGGTTATAAGTCAACAAGTTGCTTAAATTTCAGTCATTATAGCCTTTCAGTGACTTTTATTCTGATTTTAATAAATCTAACACAGAAACATGTACATACGTACTGGCAGAATTTTGTGCAAAACAAGACATTTTTATTTATGAATATTTTACTTCTTTCTAGTTGGGTTGTTTTTACACTTTTTGTTTCCTAGACATAATTATTAATATTCACAGAATGTAATTATTTTTTGTCAGATCATCCAAGTGGATATGCAGTCAGTGAGCTTTTATCTCCCTCATCCAAAGGGTGTCACTATCAGAGGTGACCCTGAAAATGGAAATAGTTTTATGCTCACAAAATAAGGCACTAAATTAGTTCTAGTTCAATATCTAAACTAACTAAACACCCACAGTGGAGTTTCCACAAGTGACCCTCAAAGACCTGTAATAGAAGGTCTGATCTAAACTGTTTAATAACCCTTGAACCACTAATCCAATACACTGAAACAATTCAGATAAAATACAGTTTTTCAGCTTTTCATGGTCATGACCTGTTTGGATGATCAGAGGCGTCATGGTGACCGTAGAGACACCGTGACTATCTGTAACATGATTCACCAGTAAAACTGTGAAGTTTGACCAATGACAGTGGTTGTAAACATCTGTTCTGCTCAGTTAATGATATATTTTGCTGAAAAAAATCACATTTTCAATTAAACATTTCTGAGCTTTTATGAACATCTACCTGTTCAGTAAATTAAATGTAAGATATATTGACCATAATAGTATAATAAATGGTGATAAATTACTTAAGAATGGTTAAATGCAAATGTAAAAATTCATTTGAAGGTGCCGCCAAAAATAATTTCAAGTCTGTGAGGGTTAAAGGTAAAGAAGAGGCTTCCAATTTTTCTTGAAGAATACATTTGTACATTAAGTCAACCACCATTTACAGTACACCACTTGATGTTTCTGTTAAGTGTTTTATGATTTCCCTGAGTGGGCTTTAAATGTGGATTTTAATTCAGCCAATTTCAGTTTTTGAGGCACTTTGCATGTTTTTGCAATTTGTTGCTGTAGAAACTCAATAGACCGCATTAGCAGCAGTATGTTTTTACAGTTTTACAGCAGAAGCCTTCTCAGCTCTTTGTAAATGTGAGGCAGTGCAGGTTTATTAAATCACTGTTTTTATCTGTTCACTCTGTCTGCATCTGAGAAACGTTATTTCACAGGAGATTTGAGAGTGGTTTGTCTCTGACAGTAAACGAAAGCAGACATTATTCACTAATAGACAAAACTGCAACAGGCAATAGAGCTAAAATAAGTACGCTCTGCCATTGTGTGTCTCTGGAAAAAAAATTATGCCACATAATAGCTGAACATTATTTTGTATTTTCTGTCTATTAAACCCTGAAACGTGGATTGTACAGCCTAGATCTCCAGTCTACCTACATTTTACAGCCTCGTTTTTATCTGTTTCATGCACAGAAATAGAGAATTTAAGGTTAAACTAAGATTTTTCAGATGAGAGAAGATTCATGAGCAGGTTTTATTGACTATAAACTGTGAATCTGGACAGTGCATCCCAACATATTATTTAAAAGCCCGTGGCCTCCACCTGGTGGTTTGAGTGAATGTCGGTCTGATAAATGGAAAGAGGTGTTGCATCTCAGATAGTGCACATTTCTAATCTGGAAGAAAATCCACCTCAATGGCTGTAGCTAATAATACAGAATAATAATAATAGAATGATACAAGTGACAATATGTGCTTCCCAGTCTATATAACAATGTAAACGATAAAATATATAAGAAAAAGGAAATAACATGTAATATTACTTAATTACTCACAGTGCTGCAATGTGGCATATTGATGATGATATGATACTATTATGGTAATTTTGGACAACAATGGACCTCAATACAGGACAAAATACTAAGATTTATTGACGCATGGATAAATAATATGTATATGAACTGACTTTGGTGTCAGTAGAAAATGCTTACATACATAGAAAGTAACTGAACATTGTGCAGTAAAGTTTAGAAGCCAAAAAACACATTATGAAGATACCGTCCATATGTAAATAACAAAGATTGTCTAATTCATCAAAGTGTTTGGCCGTGCAGTTACACAGAACTGATGTGAATGTACAAACTAATAAAAGGTTTTTGCTTGTCCTTGAAGGGTTATAAATATTTAGAGGGTTTCAGATTTTTAGAAATGAGCAGAATGCAGATGTAGGCTGTACACTGTTTCATGGAGATGTTACTCTGTATTTTAGTGCAATATGACAATATCTAAGATGAAAGTCCTTAGTGTGAATGTCTGAGGAAGACTTAAAATGTCAGACACCAGTCGTATGAGTTACTTATGCCTCATCTGGATCTTATGGTTGAAGGATGGTCTTTTATACTGTTTTGTCACACTGCTGAACTGAAAATAGGCTGAGGCAGAGGTCTGAGTCACCTGATGTTGATCAATAAAAAAAGAAAAAAAAAAGGCCACAATGGAAAGTAATGGTTTCTGTGTAAGAATTAAAGTTTTGGGCTTAACCAGAAATATTATGAAAAAGAGTCAATTTTCAGGCTGTATTCCCAAATGAATGAAAATGCCCTCATACCTAAAAGCTTTTTTGTTTATAATTCATCTTCATAGTGTCTCCGAGATGCAATGAAGTCAAAATGTCATGATCGAAATAATCTAATTGCAGTTTGCCATAAGCAGACATTTATTGAAACTTACTTTATTCATAACGTGTAACAACTTTTATGTCTTGCCGTCATCTCTGCTCCTCGGCCACCATTGGCCTGTGTATCAGCTGTAATAGTCAAGGCAATAATGTCTGTAGCTGCCTCTAAATGCCAGTGGAGAACTTTGGCTTTTAAGATTAATATCTGCAATTTGTCTTTTTGAATTACTTTACATTTTTAGCACTGACGCAAAATCATCCTAACTTTGCTCTGACTGGAGAACAGGACTGCAGATCCTCCACTTAACATCATGCATGGCGTCTTAATGTTTTGTTATTTGTTGTGTGTTTTTTTGTTCACATGATTAAAAAAAGTAATTTGTGCTCTATTTCATAAATGATACAGTGGTGAATACAATATATTTAACAATGTTGGATTACACTGATCTATTTCTGAAAGGAAATAAGCCTGGAAATCTAGCAGTCAAGTAAATTGAGCAAAATGTCTTACAAGCAACAACAACAACTACAAAAATCCCCCAAATTATAACTATACTCATTAAGGATTTGGTTCTTGTATTATTTGTCCTCATCTGATTAAAAAGAAACTGTTCTATGGTTGGCAAACTGACAAACTCTGATCACATCACATTTGCTTTTTTAGTTTAGAAGAAGGAACTAAATTTGTCTGTCTGCTTCACTGATTGGTGCAAAATGTGTTTGTCAGTGTGTAAAATCCCATCTGACTCTGTTTTATGGGGTGATTTTTGTGAGACATTTGCCCCCAGAAGCTGGTAATAAAATTGGACTGCTCCATTTTGCTTGTTAGTCAAGAAAGGGTTCCTGTTAGATCCACCTTGCTAAACATCCAAAAGGCTGCCCATAGCAGAAATGTGCCCTCAGTTATTACTGCATCTGTTTTCTCATTCTGTGAAAGCTATGCAGCAGCTGCTTATCCTGCTAGTTTGAATCTTTTCTCTTCTTGTGATCAGTGTGTGCCGATTACTCAAAGCGATATAGGTGGGGTCTGGCATGCTAGGGTAGTCATGGATTATGAAAGGTCATACATTTATTTATACTGTAGTGTTGCTTGCTATCTGTGATGTCTTGGCCAGGACCCTACTCTATCGCTTTGTACAGTATAAAGTAGTTAAAAAGTTGAATAACATAAAATAACATATTAAAATGTTATTTATGTTATTTCCCACGTGAAGAACTCCTGTAAACCTTGCAGTATTGAAACTCAGTGAACAAGGCATCTTAGACAAGCTGAAAAACAAATGGTGGTACGATAAGGGTGAATGTGGAACCAAGGACTCGGGAAGTAAGGTCAGTCGCTGCAGGTCTTTTTATACTGATTGCAAAATGCATTGTGACTTAACTGTTCATATGCAAACATCTAAATACATAAATACATCCTCTCAGACATGTCAGCCATGACATAATATACCTGAATATTTGTTTGTCTGCCCTCAGACTGGACCATATTTACACAACGGCCATTTTCCTCTCATGTCACCTTCATTACATTACTTGCGATAGGATAATTTCAGACTGCTGTGTTCCAGTCATATAAATGCAGGAAATCAGCAAATTGTTATAATTTCACTGATCTTATTATTATTGGTCAACAACTAAAGAGTGAAAATGGTGATGTTTATTGGGCCACATTTCATCTGTGCTGTATTATATTGCACTTGATATAATGATAATAAATTGCATAATAAAAATGCATTTAAGTTTTAGGCAAGATTGACGTTTTTGAACAGCACCATAAGCACAACTTCATATACTTACAGTGTCTTAGATTTAGATGTAAGGATTTGTTTTCCTTTTTTTGTTGTTGTTTTTCTTCTTCAGCATTCTAGGGACTAATACGTTTCATCTGAATATGTGTTAGCTATCTGAATGTTAGCATAACCGGTTCATAGCTAATGTCAGTCTTTAATAGCATTCAGTGTATATAAATGGCATAAAAGCAGCAAATTAATTTATGAAAAGTGTGTTTCAAGGATAAAGAAAATGAAATAGTTTGATTTTTATTTGTTTTACACCTTTCCTTCCATATCACGTGACAGTAAAAGTAAAGCTAATGCTAATGTTAGCTGTGTCTTGGTAATAGGTTATAAAATGTTTTTATTTTTAATATTTTCTAATATCCCCCCAAATGTTCAGTATCAAGTGAAATAACGGTGTTTTTATGTGTTTTTTGTTTTTTTTGTTTTTGCCAGATTTTCTAAGTTTATATGACTTAACACAGAAGTATGATGTATTTTTTGTATTTGACTTGTCCGCCATAAATGCGATATCAGAGGAAAATGGCCACTGCGTGAATATGATCATTGATGCAAAAAATCCAAAATTAGGATTACTCTACACTTCACATAGTCTAATTTACTGACACGGACCATAATTCATTACATAAACATACTCAGCATGATTACACACAATTTCTATTCATACCATGAGATTTTGAGATAAGAATTGAAACCATTATACTGCTCTTTTGTCATCCAAACCTCTATTGAAATTTAGATTATTGGTGTTCTTATTCATTTATTTATTGGCCTGTTTGAGGAACTGGCCTTTGAATATCATATGACCACGTTTAGGTCAAATGATATTCAAAGGTCAAGTTTCATAGTTGTGGTTTTGCAGAAAGAAATATGTTAAATGTCTTTAATTATTGTAAAGATGCATGAGTTTTTAGAGATAACGTTACTCATATAGGCTTTAAAACGATGGATTAGAATGCACATAAATGGATTTCAATGTTACTGTTTGGTTTTAAATAGCAGCAAAATGGTTCAATTCACCTTCACAGCTTGCCACTTTGATTGTAATGCAGTGTTTTTGCAGATGAGAAGCTATGATAGGTTTAATCTGTAGACCTGTACGACCACGACCGCCTTCCTTTAGAAGTGGACTCGTAAAGAGACCATGACACAGGACAGATTTAAAAAAAAATACAAACTGTCTCTACATTCACCTTCCCAGCTGATCAGTAGAAATGACATATGAAGAGGAGGAATTAAACACATTTAGTTGCACGTTGTTCCAGTTTACATCACTTATAGGCTAAAGTAGGCAAATATATGTCAGAGGGTTTTCGCAGACACAATTAGCAGCCTCCTCAGATTGACTGTTTAGTTATTCTGTAGTGATGCAGGATGTAGGATTTCTATTGGTGAGGGTGTGCAGTCTCACATCACCAGTTGAAAAAGTCTTAATGGTTGTCTCTACCTCCCCCAGGACAAGACAAGTGCACTAAGCCTGAGCAACGTGGCAGGAGTCTTCTATATTCTGGTGGGAGGGCTTGGCCTGGCTATGACCGTGGCTTTGATAGAGTTCTGCTATAAGTCACGGCAAGAAACCAAAAGACTCAAGCTGGCAAAGAATGCCCAAAACTTTAAGCCAGCCCCTCCGGCAAACACCCAGAATTTTGCCACGTACCGTGAAGGCTACAACGTGTACGGGACAGAGAGTGTTAAAATCTAGAGGGTGGGTCTTGTATTTTATTAAAGCTGTTATTATCCCACCCCCTGAAGGGGAGGCAAGGGGTATTGTTTTTGGTTCAGCTTGTTTGTTTGTTTGTTACCACTCTAGCAGCAAAACTATTGATTGAATTCATACCAAATTGGGTTTATAGATTACCAATGACCCAGAATAGATGTGATTACATTTTGGGAACAGTAGGTCAAAGTTCAAATTTTTTATGAATTTTTAAAATATTTTTTCCCCTTTACTTATAACAGGCAGAATTTCAAATGTCTGCATCAGTAAAACTATAGGTTGAATTCATATCAAATTTGGTTATAGATTGCCACTAACCCAAAATAGACACCATTACATTTTGGGAAAAATAGGTAAAAGTTTCAATTTTTATGAATTTTTTAAATATTTTTTTCCCCATTTATTTATAATGGGCAAAAATTCACATGTCTTTAACAGCAAAACTGTTAGTTGAATTCATACCAAACTGGGTTTATAGATTGCCAGTGACCCTAATTTTTAGACACTAATTCGGTATTTTAGAAAGTATCTCATTATTTTGAGCAAGTTTCTCCTTTTTTTTTTTTTTTTTTTTTTTTTTTTTTTGAGTTTGCCATTATTTTTAGGGTTTATTGTTAATTTAAGAAACCTTATCATCATTTGGTACCTTCATTATCATCATTATCATTAAGTATCTCATTATTTTGAGAATGCTTTAAATTTTTTGAGATACTAAATCATTGTTGAGGGCTTATCAGTATTTTAAAAAGTTTACAATTTTTTAGACAAAATTTGTGATTTAAATTTATTTTGTGATATTAGGTCATTTTGACATACTGACTGTACTTTTAACAGTATCTTTGTATTATTATATATCATTTTGATAAAAGTTGTGTTTTTTTCCAAAGTTAATCATTATTTGGAGATACTATAGGTCATAATTTTGACATGCCTATTCTGTATTTTAGGGAGTGTTTCATTCGGACAGTAACTTTCAAATTTTTTCGTAGAAAAACTAAGTCATTTTTGTAAAAGTTTATTCTTAATGTAAGAAAGCCTTTTGAGAAAGGCGTGACATTTGGTTGTCATTTTGATATACTAATTCTTTTAGACAGCATCTCATTATTAAAAGAAAGTTATTAATTTCATAGAGTTGCCAAGTTATTATTTTGATGTATTATTTCACTACTTTGAGTTGCCATTTTAACAGTGATAGAAATGAGCTTCCATAGTTCATGAAGTAAGACCATCAATTTTAATGTGTTTTTTCTTTTTTTTTTTACATTCCTCACTGGGTGCTTCTCCATCTTTCAGAGGTGAAATTTGTGGATTCCACTGGTGCGTCTGGATGGAAACAGCCCCTCTGTGTGACCCCCGACACACCGAGGCTGGCATCCTCAGAGGCAGCAGCCTTTGTCATCACCTCGGACCCGCTCGGCTTGAAGTGCTCGTGCTGGGTCGTGAGGCCTGCTACACTAACAGAGCGGGCAACGATGCAACAGGACTTTTGCTTCTTGAGACATGGGATTTGCCTCTTGTAGTGCCTTATGAAGCATTTGGCGTCATGGCAATGCAATTCAAATTTAATTAACTTGAAAAAAAATGTATGGAACTAGGGCAAAACGTTGCTTCAAATGAAAATTAGGTGACAATTTCTGTTTAGGGAACTTGTTTTATATTTTGAAGACATGAAAAAAGCCATGATTTGTGATTGAAACATCCTGGCAATCTTATAACATTTGAATCCTTTACAGACATATTTTTGTGGTGACATCTTAAGTTGGATAAATGTTATATTTAGTGAAGTAAAGTCATTTTCTTATTTTACTATAAGACTATTTTCAGTGTCATAATATTTAGGACAAGCATCAGTCTGTAGGGTTAAGCATCAATAAAAATGACAACATTGTACCCCATTTTTTACTCAGAAAATATCAGTAATATGAAATTAGTGGTCATCTGAAACTGCTTAGATGGTGTTGCTTTCAAAGCCTGTTGGACTTCAGACTCTCCCGACTCTGTATTCACTTAGATGCTTGTTTTAAATCTATTACGTGAGACTGCATTTGTTTCGACTGCCACTTTGAAACGAGACAGACCATTTTTTATTGAAATGAGGTCAGCTTTTATCACTTAGTACCATACTGTCGAGCTCTTGAGAAGAATTATAAATCCTTTAGAGGCTAGGAGAGTGACCCCTTTTTATGTAACAGCATACTCAAATTGTTTAACTGAGCTTATGGTTTACACTTTGTACACACTTAGAAGCCGTTCTCATGTGAATGCAGTATCTGCAGCTGTGAATCTAAACTTTTTTGGTAAATGATAACACACCATAGCTTCTTTGGTTGTGACAAGTATTGCATTATGCAGACAGTTTAGCTGGTGAACTGTACAGCGAAGAAAGAGCTATGAATGAACCATTTGTCTGTTTGTATAAGTGAACTTTTTATAAACTGACGGAAAAATCTAAAAATGCTTCAAACCATGTACGCCTACATTTGTTTGGTATATCAGACTTTCTCATCCCTTTCTCCCAAATAAATTGCATGTGAATTTGGTGATAGTTTTACCAAACTGCAACTCGAGATGGACCCTGGTTAAGTTAGTGTCCAGTAACAACATCTGCTCCGGTTTGGTTTAATTTTTCCATTTCATTTGTAAAAGTACCTCAACCATGAGAGTTGCATGTATGGACATAATGAACCTCTGTGCAGAGGTTATGTACAAAGGATTTTATTACATTTCCTTAATAAAAGCAGGTTTATATTCACCCTTTGGACTTTATTTCATTTCTTACATGTACAGACATTTACTTCAAACTGTCAGTGTATGATGGACTTTCATAATAAGTGAATATGGGCTGGTCAAAAAAAAAGGTTGTAGCTTTATGGAAGCTAAAAAAAAGGAAAGTCTGCACAATTAAAAGTTGTTGAATGCAGTTACCAAGGAAAAATATGTAACTCAAAGTTACTAATGTGTTATGTATATTCTTTTCAGTTAAATGGAGAAATATCTAAAACCGATGACCACACTAAGGTAAATGGTCATGTCATCAGATGAAGAATGTGTCTCAGGGATGGAAATGGAGATGGGATGGAAGATTTTCCTTCTGAAGTCAGAGAAGTTCTCTTAGATTACAAAAACATTTCCTGGTTTTGGCCAGTTTAAACCATTAGTTAGAAAAGTAATGAAACTCAACTTTTATTTAGTTATTTTTTGTTTATTTAGCAAGGATAGCACACAATAAATATATAGAAGTAGAAATAGTTCATTTTCATCTGTAGTCTGGGTGAGGTCACATGATGAGTGCAATGGATGGATGATAGGGTGGTTAGAGGGATATTACAAAACAAAACTGTTCAAGTGTTTCAAGCAGCATATGACTTTCATTACAATTTTTGTTTCAAATGTGTAAAACCTGAGTGATAGCCTAATTATCACAAATCCATTAGTCTTTCTGTTCTTATGCTCCTGATTTACTTCCCTCATGATGAACACTTTGAAGATGACTCCATCATAAACACAGTCCGCTTGTTTATATAACAAACTGAAACGTCACTCCAGCCTTTTTGGAAATTTTGTGGCTGAGTGCATTGTGGGAATGGGAATTCCATGCAGCAGCAGTTTCGCTGTTTCTTTTTGAGGACTGAAACTACGGGGTAAGGAAACTGTCAAAATATTAGTGTGCATGACAGATATGTGTGCATATTAGTCTATAGTTGTGCAAAAACATATATAGTTGTGCAAAAAATATATTTGTAAACTCTTTAATGAGTTCCACTGAACATAAAATGTGTGTATTTTATGTCAGAATAGGAATGAAAAAGTTTTGACATCAAGAATTACAAACATGAAATGCAACTTTACGCTTTCTCCATCACGAATACGAATTCACCGTGACTTCTGTCAAAAATATGTCAGCACTTCACAGGCATTTATCAGGCAGAAGATACATGGATTCCACAGACTGCATGAGTTCAGGTTCCCTTTCCACAGCAAGATCAATGTGCAAGATGGCTGAAGAAGTCAGAGAACAAAATCAGGTAAAATCAAACCATTTGTACACTGTTCTAACCACAGAGAAGGAACCTGAACACGTGCAGTGTGTGGAATCCATGTATCTTCTGCTCTATAAATAATGCCAGTGAAGTGGTGATGTATTTTTGACAGTAGCCACGTTGGTGAATTCGTATTCATGATGGAGAAAGCACAATCATGAAGTGGCATTTTGTGTAATTCTTGATGTCAAAACTGTTTCATTCCTATTCTGACAGATAAAATAAATTTTATGTACAATTGAACTCATTCAAGAGATTTCAAAAATTTTTTGTACACCTATAGACTAATATGCATGCATGTCTATCTTATGCACACCATTATTTTGACAGTAACCTAACCCCATATGAACTCCAAAGTCACCTTCACCTCCATCCACCAACTATACTCATTCTTTAAAACTCTGGTGGACTGTGTAATTTTATGTTGTAGTGATCTGGCTCATTTTCTTGCTGAATCTGTGAGAAACTGTTTTTGCTTGGTTGCCATTCCCACAGAAAGAAAATATATTAAAGTATAAGTGAAATTACAGTTTACAGCAATGAATTATAAGTTTTAACTTTAGATAATTTACAAAAAATTGGATGCGGCAAAATTACATGAATTCAGTTTCATCCAAAGTAAAACTAAACTTTGATGCAATAGTAAATATTAACTAAACTGAAAAATCTAAGTTAGAACAAAGTAAAAAAAAAAAAAGTGTATTTTCATTACATTCATTCTTATTTTTACTTAAAATGAATGTCCTCCTTTAGGAAACTGTTCTTGTAAACTAGAAAATGTAGTTGTCCCAAAACTACAAAAATTCACAGAACAGCAATATTAACATGAGTTTATAAAATCTGATGTATTGCTATAGATTATCCTCCCTTGACCTAGGACAGTACAAGATTCTTCTTTCTTGCATAAAAAATGCAAAAACAGCGAGAACTGCTTTTTTTAAATAAATGTTTTCAGTTTTATTTCACAGCTTTCTTTTTAAAACCTCATTGATGGTTCTGAGGACGTCAAACTACGTAAGTGAATCAAGTAGGTCAAAAAATATCAAACTTAACTTCCATATCTACACCATTGAACTATAAAAAATAGCAACATGCTGAAAAGAACCATTTCACCACCTGGCATCCACTTCACTTTAAGTATGTGGTGTATTCTTAGTGGATTATGTAGGTTACAGTAAAAGGCAGTGTTAACTAAAATGCACAGATCTAGGTTTACGTTTCTGATTTTCATTAAAAATTACCAATATGTTTAACCTTCTATGACACCTACAATAATGAAAGTTTCCCAAAACTTCTTAAAACTTGAATCAACATGTTGTACTACTGAGAAACTGCACGAGACTCAATCTGTTTCTAGAAACACAATCTTCATGTTTGGACGAAAGAAGAACACAATCAGAGACAATGTCAAAGTGACACACTAGGAAAACTATTATTTATTGGTTTTTGTTTTCTTTTTCTTTTTTTAAAAAAAGCTTACACTCATTGAGTACAGCAGATAAAATCTCCAAAAGTCATCTGGAAACAGCTGTATTTGGATTACAGAGCTTCAGATTTTTTTTGTCTGATTTTTTCTTTACAATTCTACATTTGAATCAAGGTCGAACTGGCATTTTTTTTTATTTTTATATAAATTATGTAAAAACCTGATTAACACAAAATCACAAAAGAACACTGTGGGGTGGGGGTATCAACAGAAAAAAAAGGAAAACAAAAATAACATGATGTGGATTTCATGTCACCCTCTATTATTGTACAGAATATACACACTGGTCCTTTGTATGCTGTTTGTTCTTCCTCACCTATGCCTATTACCTTGCTGTGATTAAAAGGTGGAGATAAATAAATAGAAGATATCTAAGTATCTCAAAAGGATCTGAGGTAAGTGGGTATGGGCATGTTACTCCAATAAATCGAGCATAAGCAAAGCCTGACAACGTACAAAAAGAAAATATTACAAATCTTCAAGCTTAGGGTTACTGAATCCATGACTAGATGTGACCAAAAGATAATTTCATACAGTAACCACTGTTTCTGAATAACAGATCATAGTGATTAGAGCAGCACATTGTGCAACATACTGAATAATTAACAACAAAAAAATAAATTTGAGCTGGTTTCCTGTATAATATTGAAACTGAAACGTACTGAGGTGGCTCATAAATTGTAACTACAGCTAACAACACTTGGGGAGAAGGGGGGGGGGGGTTAGTATGTTTTAAAAAAGGCAGAAATGAGAGTCTGGTTAATAACACAGTAAAGATGGAGTTGCAGTTGTCTCGTAGATAAAAGCAGCTTGTCCGGTTCTGCTGCACGAGAAGAGAAAGAGGAAACACATCAGACTGATGGCACACGTTCCTGTGTGATGACTTGTTTACAAGGAGTGTGTCTTACCTTCACTGATTAGTGCACATTATCTGTGCTTGTGAGTGTGACTGTTAAGGCCAACAACGAATCAATCACAGAGCCTATCCAATGATCTGCCAACATCTGCATTTCCACAACAACCGGGCTATGACTGCTCAACTTAGGGGAGGATGACAGCTATGAAAGACTGTAATGAGCGGAGAGTCAGACGAGTGATGTGTTCAGTCCACTCATTTGGTTTACAAGAAACTACACATCATTTTGCCTGGAGTCTTAGAGCAATGCGTCGTCCTTTGCACAGCGTCTTGTACAATTAGTGCATGAGTGAAAATTGCAGTCAAAGCCATAATTCACACTGGAACTGAGCGGTATATGTTTGCGTAGGAGCTTTTGTACTGAGAAAGATGTGGAAACACTGGAAAACAGATGCTTTAAAAAGGCCATTTCATCCCTGAGTGAAAATGGCAAATCGCATTTTGGGCAGAATAGTCAAAGCCCAGCTGATGTGGTTGGAATATGATGTGGCTCGAAGCAAAAACAAAGAAAATCAAACACTGTGGTAAACCTTTAAATATTTAACTATTCACGTTTGTAATTTGGTGTCACTGCATTTCAGGATATTGCTTTTTTTCTTCCTTGCCTCCGCTGCTGTCCCTCTTTTCTTTCTTTTCAGATTTCTCTTTGTCGTGCCTGGACTCCTGTTGATCACAAAGAGAAGAGTCAATTCAAGTCACTAATATGACAATGAACATTTATCTACAGACTCCAAATTTTCAATTCAAATATATAAAAACTCCACAGGAAACTTCGCCTTCCTCATTTACCTCAGGATTACATGTTCATATATTAAAGGTGACCTACTCAAGGGAAGACTGTGATGCTGGTAGAAAAGTGTAAATGAGGAGGAGTTGAACTGACCTTTTTGCCTCCAGAGGAAGTCCGCTCAGGTTTCACAGACTCGCCCTTCTCTTTACTAGAAGATTTGGATCTTTTGCTCTTCTCTTTCTCAGCTGAAAGCGGCGAGTCACAGGAAGGGCTCATGCTCTTGCTGTTTTTGGAGGAATCTGGAAAGACAAGACATTCAAGCTGAAGTAAAGGTTTTATTATTTTAATAAATACATAAAGGCCTTCAGATTTACTGAGAGCTAACATACTGGTTCCATTCTCATCCTTTCGACGTTTGGTTTCCTGACTGGTCTCTCGGTCATTGGCAGCATGCTCCTGAAACACCACAAACACCAAATACACTGTTACAAGGACAGATCATGGATGTTAATCCCAGTTTTCAACACTAACATGACATGTAACAGCTATGTGAGATTCTTAAGTATTCAAATTCTTGAAGATTATCTCATTGTGGATTCAGAGATACTGACTCTTTTCCTGTCTTTCCGGTCCTTTTCTTCTTTCTTCTCTTTGGATCGTCCCTGTGCATTCTCTGAATCTTTTTTGTCCATCTCCCTCTCTCTGCTCTTGGACCGGTCGACTGAATTGTAGTTGATGTGATGCTGAAAACAAATTCATATAAACACAACAAAACAGAAAAAAAAGTATTTGAATGGAGCCAGTTATAAGCTGCCTCAAGTTTATCAAGTGCAATTATTCATAAAATTACTTCATAAAAGTCTAAGTCTCATTGTAAAACAGATTCTAAAACCTACAATGACACGATGCAGTATGATGTGACACATTTATTCAAAGGGAGTTTGTAATAGAACTCATGTGCGATGTTCAGTATGAGCTGCTGCTTATTGGCTTTAGAAAAGAAAAGTCATAACATTAGTTCTGTTTTCCATTTTCACTAAATGATGGTCAGTTATTTGAAATGCGTTCTACTTCTTGATCAAAAACATTCTAGAAGTTACACATGTAGTTTTCTGTGAAATACCCTTTGAACTCTATGGGTCCCTTTTATACAAATGTAGACCTAGTGGCTCTGCTGGTTCTTGGGTCACAGTGTAGCTGTTGGAGTTCTGACAGGAAGTAAAAGTCTGGTTTTAAAACTTCTCTGTGAAAGCAATTGGAAATGTTTGATTTGCCTTTTTATCCGTTTTTACAGTTCATACCCCAATTTACTGGATTGTATTTAGTCCACCATTTTCATCTGCTCCATGCTCATTTTTCCAACTTTGTCTATAGACGTCTTTGTTGAAGGGCTGTGTAACATTAAGAATCAGAGATAATTGAGTTAAATGGAGAGAGTCGATTTTCAGGTAAAAACACGTCTGTTCTGTCTGAATGGAGTCATTTGAGAAGTGGCTGAGTTTCCAGAATAAACCACTATTTTGTAACAACAGTTGGTTTCATAACTATCAGATGACCTCTGTGTTCTTTAACATTTTATTCAAAGAACAGCAATGCAACCACATAAAATGCAACATGAACAAGATCATTATTTTGTGATACAAGTAATAGTTTGAAGTGATGCAGATAGCATCCATTTACAGTCGTTCTACGATTCCGTAGATGAAGACAAACACAGAGTGATCTCACAAAATGGCGTTGTATGTCACACCAGTTCTTATGGCATTTGGTGTGCTATATGTATGCATTTTCGACCTTTCGTGTGTTATTCAACACCATTTGAGCACATGTCAATTTACGCCAAGATCTCTGGTTCACATAACCCTGACCGCCAACCCTAACCCTCAGTACATGGTATTTGACACATCGATTCAGGTTGGGCAAGGGGCTAATAATGGTGTGAACATAAACGCGGAAAGCTTATAATGCGTACCAACAACACGGCAATTAAAAGTGGCGTGTATATTTACACAAGTCATGATATCACAGTGCTTTTTTATTCAAACCTCAAAGTGATTAAACTTACTGAGCACATCAGGAAACTGCTATGCTGTAAACGTAAAAGTTTAATGGATGATGCTTGAAAAGTGACAAGACCGACGGTGATACATGTAACTAGGGGTGCAGGAAAAAAAAAAAAAAAAAAAAAAAAATCGATACTTTGATGCATCGCGATACGGACATGCCTGATTATGGATCGACGCAGAAATGTCAAAAATAGATGTTCTGAACATAATGTTATTTTAATAATATTAAAGGTGTAACTAAAAAGGCAGAACTAAAGTTGAACCACCACACTACCCCAAACAGTTTACGGCGACGCACACACAAAACAAAAAAGATGGCAGAAAAACTGATCCAAGCGGCGCCTACAACTCTGTTTAAAGCGAGTATATGGAAACATTTTGGTTTCTATAAAGTTGAGGGGAAAGGGGAACTGGACAAAAGCCACAGTATTTGCAGGGTGTGTCGAGCACAAATGAAGCATTTTGGGAACACGACGAACATGATGAAGCATGTTTATCTCCTTGGTGGTTCTTTGCAATCCACTATGTTGCCAGGTACATGTATAACCTGTTGTCTCAATAAAAGTTAATGGAAGCAAATTCATCAGCTTGTTTTCATGATGGATCATTAAAAATGAGCTCAGTTTTAAAAATAGCAAGTACTTGCCATACAGTGAGAAAAATATTAATTAAGGGCAGGGTGCATTCATAATCGTTTATAATCAGATCATAAACCTCTGAATTGGAATCAAATTGTCTGAACCCTTGTGATGCGCACCCCTACATGTAACCTTAGTTTAACCTTTGACTGTTTTTATTAAAGAGGAAAATGGTTAAGACTGGAATCTCTCCCTTTAACCACAATCTGTTATTATTACAATGTCGTCTCACATGCATCTGAACAAACAGACAATCTGAGAAATAGAGTGGGTTCAAACCTTGGATGTGGACTCCTTGAGTTCGTTGCTATTGTCCTGTGGGGATGAATGGAGATGACAGATGAGCTGGGAGGGGGTGGGGGTTTGGGAGGAAGTTGTCAGACAGCAGTAGAGAGTCGGAAGAAGGGATTGGGGTGGGGGTGGGGAGTCTGGGCTGGCCGGATCAACAGCATACTTCTCCCTCGATCTCTGACCTTCAAGGACTAAGGCTTTGACAAGGTTATACATAGAGAGTTCATTGGCTCAACATCTGGAATGTCAATACTTAAATAGAAAAACCCTGAGCATATATAAAATAACTACTGCTCTTATTACTACAGACATGTCTGGAATTAGGCAGCATAATATAAAATCCTACAATGCAGCTGACATTTCAATACATCTAAAGTGCAAGTGCTGTAAATCATTTTGTGTAAGTGTGTGTGCCTGTGTGTGAGTAAGACAAATCATTCAATTCTTATGTGCTTGACTGCATCCCTATATACGCTACATAACTGTTGCTGGCACTTACAGTTCAGGAATGGATAAGACACTGGGAGCCTATTTCTCTGGTGGAAGGGTAAAATAAAGACCTATCACAAGCTTCCAGTGGTTTGGGCAACGCTCCAGGTGATTCAGACTTCGCCCACACTTCCCCCTCATTCTCTCTCTCTCTTTGTAGGGGGCAGGCAAATTTTCCTCTGCATTTTGGACGATTGAAAACCGCATCACTCTTTCTCCGTTGATCTCGGCTGCTGGTGGCTCTGATTTTCCACTTGCTTGGAGGTAGTAGGACTGTCGATGCTGATGGCTTGCCGATGTGGGGAATCACACTGTAGGGACCGGCTGGACCGACTGGGCACTCATCGTGTAACATGAAGGCTGCGTGCAGGTCGTTTCAACAAGCCAAGAGAGAAGGGGGACCAGTGACTCGGCTGCAGCAGAGCGGTCGGCTGGACATCCCTCCACCGGCCGCTGGATTTGGATCGGGGCACGTCGAGGAAAAGCAAAATACTCCACATCTCTTGAACCGGGATATATTCACTACTTGCAAAAACGGGACAAAAATCTTGGGCACCATTTTAAGTAGGAAAATACTGCACTCCTTGTACGACAAAAAAAAAAAAAAAAGTTGCTTTTGCTTTACTTTGCCACTGGGAAAGGCCAAAGCTCTTGACATGACAAGCAATTATACTTCAGGTGATTATTTTCCTCAAAAAAGCAAAAATCCACAAGGAATATAGAAATGTGTAAAAAAAATTCTTCTCAAGGCACACTGACTGCTTTCATTAATATAAAAATAGAAATATTTCAATACGAAAATACTCAATATATACATTAATCTCTTGGCTAAGTCCTTGAGGATTTTTTCCTCATTCTGCAAAATATTGACTGATGTCCATGGAATGCTTTCCAACTCCCATGGATATGGTTGGGTTTCCAGATGCCTGCATGAACGACAACTCTCCTTGGTGATCCTCAGGGCTGCTGGAATGTGCAACGGCAGGGAACGCTCCGGCAGACAGAGAAGAAATGGGCACAGCCTTCCTCAAGCCATACTAACCTTAACAGACGACGAGTGGGACGGAGAAGAGTGGCTGTCGAGCTTTCGTCTTTTGTGATCTGTTGACGAAAGTGTAATAATAAAGGGTTATTTGAGATGCTTCCTGTGACAAAATATAGAGGCAGAAATATTTACTCATGATCTTGAAAGTGAAGAACTTAGTATGAGAGGCTATTTTCCTTTTACTTTCTTCTCTCATTGGTTTGCAAATCACACATTAACTATAGTTGACTAATTTAAGGGACTAATATAGACTTACTACACGTACATTAGTTTCAGCACATTTTCCAGTATTACCCGTGAAAACTAGTACTAACCTATAAATCATATTCTCATAATCACTGCAATGTAAACAACACAAATATGGCCTGAAAAGTCTTTTTTTTTTTTCTCCAACACTTTAACAGTAAATTTGATGGAAACTGCAAGGTTAGATTATTTACTTCAAGTCATATTATTAGAACACTAAATTATGTCACATATTACAGATTTTCAATTGTTTCAAAAAGTTTTCATGAAAATTGTTTTTGGAAAATGTCATGGAAAAAAGATGCAGATTTTTTTTTTTTTTTTTTAAATCAAGCTATATATTATTGTTATATTTGTGCTTTTTACTTCTAGTTAATTAAAAGTTATGTTTGCTGTTCAATGCACTGATGTCAGACTTGTATTGGATGAAAAAGTTTGATACTGAACTGTAAAACATCCTTCCTCTGTTTTATTATTATCTGCACCAGTAATTCACTACCGGTCAGGCTCTGTAAAAAACCTTGTGTATTAACTAACTCAGATGAGCAGAAAGCCTCCTTACCCCTCTCAGATTCAGCCGACTCTGATCTGGGAACTGGTGACTTGAGGGACCCGGCTGCAGCGCTCCGGTCTCCTTTCTCCTTACTCTTGGACTCCTTGAGGATGTCGCGTTCTCTGGACGGCTCCATGGGCTCCCCGTTGCCGGCCTTCACCTTGTCATCTTTGCCGCCTTTCTCCTCGGACTTCACTTTCTCCCGGTCGGCCTTGGGTGTCTTCTCCTTACCCTCGCGTGCCGTCCGCTCCTCCTTCCCGGCTCTCTCATCTCTCTGCTTCTCCCGCCGGTTCTCCCCCTTTGCCTCAGGAGTGCTGCCTGGTGTCTTTTCTTTCTTTTCTTTTTTCTCCTTCCCGCTCTTCTCTTTTTCGTCCCGTTCTTTTACAACTTTAGTGCTGTAATAAGTTAAGAAAAATGCTATTCAATATTTTGTTGATTTGAACAGAGTTTAATTCCACCTGAACTACCCCATTACAGAACTTAGTTTGTGTTATAAGTGGGTATGATTTTACATATTACACATATTACATTTAGCTGTTTTCACTTGTGTGAAACATTTCTCTGCCTACCTGTTGAGAGCACCGTTGCCATTGGTGGTGGTCACTTTGGCCGCTGCACTGTTGGCTTTGTTTACTGGCTTTGTGGTCCCCTGAGTTTTGTCTTTGCCCCGATCTACAAGAAAACAAGCCAAGCACTGTGTGAGCACAGATTTATTCGGATCTATACTAAGTGCTATTTGTAAAATGGTTACCAATGTATTAATTCTCAGATTAGTCAAACCTTGTGATAAATAAACGCTGTTGCAAACACAAAAGAGGTGTGCAAAAATTTCTTTGTGGTTTAACAAGAAAGATTTCTGTGAGGGAGTTGAAATTATATTGCTGATAGTTCCCTAAAAGATGTGCTACAATGAAACAATAACTCTAGAACAGAATGATTCAGCACTGCGTGAATAAAAAACTTGATCTGAGCTTAAACACCCAATACTGAATGGTACGATTTCCATTTGGTTCCTCCATTATACACTAATTAACAGGTTTTGAATGGAACTGTCACTCACCACCATCCTCTGATGTCCCCTCATCTGTCTTGCTTGTGCTGGTGGCGGGCTTGCCTGTGCTGCCGGGGCCGTTCTGTTGATTGGCAGGTGTAGCACTGCGTGCTGGCTGTTCCTTGTGGTGAAACTCATTCTCAGGGACCATGTGCACCTTCTGGCTTTTCAATCGACCTGAATAACTGTAAGATGCATAAACGGTTTGCAAAACGTAGAGACACAAACTTCAAAACAACTTATGAGTGTCACACGGTGCAGCAGTATTAGCTTTTGAACAAAAACCAAGAAAAACTCATGTTAGAGAGTGTTAATGAGCAAAGAACCATGTTAATTTTTACATTTATATTATTTATACAGCCTGTCTCCCCTGAACACATCCAGTTTATGTGTTATCTAGCACACATAAAATACCAGCAGGTACAACTACAAAGAACGATAAAACTCTAGTTTGGGCTCATTTATATCTAATAAAGAAGATCAAACTTTTTATAGTCCCTCGACTAACATTAATAAGCTCAATTAGAAACCATGTGAAAGACAAAAGTGCAACCTATCTACTTCTGTGGCACTGGCCATCTTCGAATATCTGTTAAAATCTTTGAAAACTGATTGAATAATTCCTCTCACAAGTCAAACATCTGGGACTCAGTCAGTACTTACTTATGAATTACTTAACTGTCTAAGCCATAATAATAATAAAAAAACCATAAAACCATTTATGTCTAACAGGACCCCAGAAATCAATCAAATGACCTACATTATCTCACCATGTTAGAGAAAGGGAAGACAACCACCCCTTTTATTGATCTCCTAAATTGAATGCGTTCCTCCTTGGCCCGTGCCCGACCCCTGTACCATATTTCATGAAAATAACCTGAGTACTTCTTTTCTAATCTTTCTGACAAAAAACTCAAACCCAAAGATGCTGTGATTCCATCACCACAACAAACTAATTCCTGTACATATTTCTGCTACTATTCCAACATTTTAAAGACAAAGAAAAAGAGTATGCTCCACAGAGAGCTGGACAGCACACAATGCTGTGTTACCCCATTGCTAAGGCATAGAGGTCTGGTCGCTTGTCCTTCTCCTCGAGGCAGATCTTGTGAACACGACACTCGAGTGCTTGGCCCAGGTTCAGGACCTTTGGGTAACAGGGCAGGATCTTGGTGAGCACAATGAGGATGTTTCGTATGTGGGTGTAATCTCCTGTCTCCAAGCAGTGAACTGAAGCCTAAAAGGGACAAGAGTACTTCAATGAAGATACACGCATCTTGCAAAAATCATTTAAAAGATGAGAAACCAATAAAAGGCAGCTTACTTTAGTCAGCATGTAGTGCCATTTGTGAACCACATGCCTAAAGTTCTCATAATCCAACTGATCAGCTTTGTTCCCTCCATCAAACCCTGTTGCTCTGAAGATGGTCAGGAATCCAGGGTAATTGCTGCATTCCTGTGAGAACACATTAAAAAGACATTCATTACAAGCTCATTGCTCAAACAAACAAAAATGTTAAAAAATACTTTAAGATGTAGAGAACATGCAGAACTGGATACCTTCTCATAGACTGCACGATCACTGTGCCAGCGAGTGACAGTCTCCAACATGCAGCAGAGGAAACGTCCATAGCGGTGGGACTCATTCTCTGTGCAGCTGGCCACAGTATAAATGATGGCAGAGAACACCTGCAGACCAACACAACAAAAAACATATTTTTAGATGACGAACCATGATGTAATATGTTAGGTGCTACTTTAAGGCTTTGATGCTAAATCAGCATTTGAGTAAACTTCTAGCTTCAAAAACACCTTTAATTGTAAATATTCTTGATAGGACAAATTATTAAGTGCTTATATATGGGCTGATGAGTGTGTGTGCACTTAAGTGGCTGCTTTTCTACACTTACAGTCATTCTGAAGTGTTTTAATGGAAATGTCTGTCACTTTTGTTCTGCTAAGTGGGATGAACGGGACGTTGTATGACCTCTTCATTAATCACATTATTAATGTTAATTCTATACAGCACTTTACAGCTTTAAGAAGTCTCCTGTAAAAGTGTAGTTGAATTAGTTATGATCATCTGAAGTGAATGAGTGTCCTACCCTGTCGTAGCACAGCAGAGTGCAGAAGTTGGGTGTTTTTTGCTGGTGTACCAGCTCGACAAAACGGGCACAGTATACAGCATCGATGGAAGAAAAGATACAGCGAGGAAACAGGCAGAGCTGCAGGAACTTCGTTATGGTCTCATTCTTTGTGGATTCTGTCAGGACATATTTAAAGTTGCATTAGAAACAGTCACAAGAGCTATCAATACTGTGATTATGACAAGGATTAATTCAGCCCATGTCCAACTTTAAAACATTAAGCCTCTCCTCTGACTTGACAGCAAATACAAGTATGAACTGATTTTCTCAGTCTCTTATAAAATGCACTCAACACTTAAACTTTTTTTTTTTTTTGAGCAAGCTTTAGAATATATTATTTACTTTCACATTTTAAAACTAAATTAGAACCATCTCTACACATTTACATCTCAGTTCCTTTCACAATTAAACAGTTGAAAAGATGTATCAACAGTTGTCAGGAGCTGGAGGATACTTACTTGCCAACAACCAGTTATCTTTCTCCAGTTTGAGGCGATGCAGGACTCTTTGGACATGCTCCAGCTGCTTCTTCTCCTCTTCCTGCAGTTTTTCTTGCAGGGCAGTACAGCGTTCTTTCTCCTTCTTTTTCTTATTCAAGGGCTGTTTTGGGGAGAAATTATGACAAACGGTCAGATCATGAACAAATACCACAGTTACCTATAACTGGCATTTACTACAACTTAGTAGAAGCAATTTTGTGTGATATCAACAGAATAACTATTGAATTTTTTGTAAATCAAAGTACTAAAACGCTTCAGATGTGAATAATGCAAAAATACTGGTATATGTACTCACTATCTCAGGGTTCTCCTCGATCCCCTTAATCTGGACTTTGAGTTTATTGACCTCGCGCTCATAGGCAGAATGTGGCACAGCCAGGTCGTACATGGTCAGGGACCAGAATGTGGCATAAAACTGGGGGCGCAGATCGTCCCAGACCCTGGCCGGATGGAGGGACACCACAGCCTCGTGCACTGGTGTCATAACCTGTTCACATGCTGCCACATACTTGTGTACCTTTTGCTGCTGCCTGTTCCCCTTTTCAGCTTTCTTCAGCTCATCATACTTAGACTGTAAGAAAAACCAACATACTGAATATAGTTCAACTAATTTTATGGGAACAGAGCTACTCATCTATCCTGAAAAGGTGAATATCATCAAGAAAATGATCAGCCAAAGACTAAAATCTCTGCACTCACCAAAATTTGATGGGCGTACATTGGTCTAGATAGGAAAAAGGCAGCGTCATGTGGAGTGTGAAACTGATTACAAAGGATGTCAATGGAGGGAACCCGCTTGATGTAGTCTTCTGTACTAAGATTGGAGGCCAGAAAGCCACCAAACTGCACCAGTGTGTCATGACACTGCAGAACAAAAATAAAAGGACAATTGAATACAGTCTGCTTGATCACTAGGAAGTAGAAGTTGATGTGGATTTAAAATTTTAAACATAAATTAACATATTAACAGTGGTATGTACCTGATCATACAGGTGACCAACAAGTTTTAGATGTTTCTCTCCTCCTTCCAGGAAAACTACACCGTTTCTTTGCTGAGCCATGAGTAAACATAGTGGTAGGGCCAATTCATGGTCTAGCAGTGCATCCTTCAGACGCTGTGATGACTTCTTAGTGTTCCTGATTTGGCCAAAGTAGCCACCCTGTTGATAGAATCAAAATTATAACACAGACTGGTCAGAGCTATTATACAGACAGAGATGATGCTCAGGAAAACTGCATGATCAATTTACTGGAGTCTTTACCTCAGCTTTGAGTTGCTCCCCTCCTGTCATGGCTTCTAACTGCTCTGAAGTCATTTCATCGGTGATCTCGATTCCAGCCATTTTCTGCACCACCTCTTTCAGGATCAACAGGTCAAAACTACAGGACAGAGGAGATGTAGCAAAACGCATATGTGACATCACAAAACATAATGTCAGCACTCATGTTTTAACAATAAGAATTATGGATTTTAGGGATATTCATCTGTATCAGTATTAATGAGTAACATATTATGTTGGTAAGTAAGATGGCATTTCACCAAACACAGTGACCAATATTTAACATTTGAAGGTTGAGTTAAATGCTGATTCATGAATTTGTATTACTGAAACTGTGCTCATTAAATCATAGTGTGATAATATGAAGATTTATTTGTTTCCCTGCACATAAGGGGAACAAAAACAAAATGAAACAGAAAATAACATTGCCCAAACGTGACTTTCAATATACTATACTGGTATCAACACTTAATTTTATTATGAGTACATCAATACTGTACAAATGAGGATAAGGAGAAATAACTACTACTAGAGAGAAATCAAGTGATGGAGTGACAGAAGATCTGTTGTGTTTATGCTCTGTAACTTCAAGAACTTTCTGATAAAATCATGAATCCAGAAATTTACATTCAATATTCAAGAGCTGTAGTCTTATTACATTGATATTTTAGACAGTATAAGCAAACAATATTTGTATAATATGAGACACAGCAGTTATAACATAAGATGGGGTCACTCCTGCTTAAAAGATGTAATATAATCAGTTCCTGTTGGAATTGTAACTGCTACCTGTCCTGTGGAATATTTTGGGTGCAACTCACCTCTTTCCTGCTTTGAGCTGATTGGTGACATATTGAAGTAGGCCAGCCAACTCAATCGGATATTTCCTGAACACAGCTCCACAAAGACTTGCGAGACCTTGGTTTAAGAAGAGCAACAGATGCATGTTGGTGACTCCTGAAAACCTCATTTTGTTTCCTTTTCCCTGCAAACAAATGTGGCTACCACACAGCAACAGACAGCTTAAATATTAAAATACATACTCTGAAGCCATGAGGAAATGGTGGTGTCATCATGCTTCATTTTTTCCTTCTCAGGATTTGCCAGAGCCTCTATGATACAATCTGAAGACAAGGTTAAGCGTAACAACCCATCGACAACTGGAAAAGAAGCTATTTCAACACACATCTCACCTCAAACACCATACAAAACATAAAACTTCAAAATGTGACAAAAAAAGAGAATATAGGGGAACAGTGTGAGTAGGATACAGGCCAAGACATCATAGTTGAGGGATGTGAGGTATTTCAAAGAGTCCACCACTGGAACGATGAGGTTGTCGTACCACTGGATCTGAGACAACATCTGATGAATAAAAGGAGGTTATAATCAGATATGAAAACTAAAATGTACATGATTATTTAAGTGTGCAACATAAACACCATCACCACAAATGTAACTGCAAAATGAAGCAAACAAAGAGGAGTAGAACTTTATTTTCTTTGACATAAATCTCTGTTTGACGGAATACAAAATTGAGAAATAAACAGAATTCACTTACATAATCAAAAAGAATGGTGGGATTGCTATGGCTCAGCTTCCCAATCTGCCTTCCGGATTGTTTTACATTCTCTTTGGTCAACCGTCTGGGAAGGGCAAAGACAATCACTTAGGAAAGTGTCAAAGAAATTAAAAAAAACCCCAAACACTTCTTATACAATTTTAAAATAGGTAGGTTCACTTATTTCTGCATTAGTACAACTGGTGATACAGTAGTGTGAAGAGTAGCATTTTATTTAAATAAAATAGCCTTAATGTTATATTTGTGTCAATGTTATGAGGTGAATTTACTACGATATCAGAGGCTCTCTGCTCTAAATATTAACTTGCTTCAGGTATGTATCAAGCAGAGAGGTTCAATAAAAGCTGCAAGAACTTTATAACCAAAGACTAAAGGTACAGCCTGAAGTAACTTACTTCATTATGTATCTGGCCCTTTCCACAGTCTGAGCTTTGACTTTGACCAGAAGTGGATGGCTTGAGTATGTCTCATTCTTCCACTGTCCATATAACCGGTACCTGGGGCAAAAAAACAGAGGGAGAATTAAAAAAGATTTTGCTACAAAATACTTAGAAGCACTGGCATAATTATAATGTATGCAACTTCTCAGTAAGAGTTTCAAGTAAATGATCATGTTCACATTCACACCTTGCTTTGGGTGAGGAAAGTGTCATCTACACAGTGTTTTTGAAAATGCTCAAATTAGGACATGGGTCAGCAATGAGAGTGAGCCGAATTTTACTTTGTATGTTTTTAAATGTAGTTTAATTAAATGTTTCCCATAATGGATGACAAAACATTGAAATCAGTACTCAATCAAGTGATTTGTTGTCTACCAAGCAGCTTTAAAATATATTTGTAATTTATTGTGATGAGGAATACAGAGATTAGAACAATGTAAACTCAAGTTTTGACATTTGCAACACTTTCAGCTCTAATTAAAATAAGCCCTCAAACAGTAACTACACAGTTCAGTATAAGTGACAGATGGATAGCCTACAAAGTACAACAATCCTTAGCATCTAAGTAAATAGCAACGAACACATGCTGAAAACCAATGGTGTGAAGTGTTATTGTTCATCAGGAAAGCTTATAAATCCCTTATGGAGGACTGCAATTCAGGTTATTAATCACACAGTGGTATGTCGGTGATGCCTGTGTGAGTGTATGCATCTCACCTGTGCTGGTAGGGAAAGAGTTTGAAGAGACCCCACAGTTCTTCAGACATACAAGCATTGCACTCCATCAGAGAGAGAGAAGGCAGAAGCACCTGGTCTGCAATGCTCAGGAAACAACTCAGCAGTGTATCCTGCAATTAACAAACAAGCAAGCAATCAAAATGAATGACGTCTGCACACGTCACATACAGATACATATAAGCTGGCAGGTCAATGGATGCAATCAGGGCAAAAATGATCCCATTTACTCTTAAATATTAATCTATAGCACAGTGGCACAGTCAAAGATTATTTTTTTTTATTTTTAAACCTTACCATTTTGTCTTTGACATCAGGTCTGCCATCACTTTGGTACTACAATGCAAAACACAAACCATTAGTGTGAATCAAAATAAGATGCACTGTAGATTGTAATATTATATGTAGTATTATAGTTTCTATTCTGTACCTCTTTCATAAAACCCTTGCCCAGACGCACTATTTTGGCAAAAAGGACAGGATCATGAGAAAGGTGAGGGCCCAAGTAGCAGAGCATGCTGAATGTGTCCCTTCGTAGGTCCTCAAAACTCTCTGCTGGTCGCGGGGCTCTTTTGTTTCTCAGTGGTTGGATCACACAGCCCCGTGCCCCTTTAGGGACACCAGCCCTGGCAACAGACAAATATGTCAGAAAAGTATCTGCTAGTTTTCTTTGGAAATCATTTTGGGGAAATTTTGTTTCTACTTTCACTATGCACAGTAAGCAGTGAATGAAATGTGAAAAAAATTAATTAAATTTTAAAAAATCAGCACCTTCTGTAGAGAGGCTCCACAGTCAAGTGGACGAGCTGGCATAGGGCCAACGCAATGGACTTATGAGAAGTAGCATAGAAGGAAGGCATCTGGTCCATAATACTCTGGGCATGGTGCCAGTCTCCAATCCTTAGAAGTGCTTCTAACAAACCAAGCTTCTGGTTATCAGGTGGCTGTGGACACACAAAGAATCAGCAATTGAGTATGCACATATTTTATTATGTGATCACTAACAATCAATTACGTGATGGACACAGGGTAGTGGCAAAACCTGATCTGCATTTGTTTAGTCTGCTAAATCATTGTTGACATGGCTGCAAAACACACATATATACAAATACAATAATACATTATTCATGGCGGAAGGGTAAATAATTAAAACTATCTATACAGAAACAAACTGTACATTCATTTTTGTGTTTTTTGTGCAATGACTAATCAATACAGCCCTAAACATCCATAATACCATTAATGACAATTTCGCATCACAACCTGAAATGCAGTTACTCAGAAGTAAAGATCCAAGAGAGAAGGCTTTTAAATACCTTGTCATTCTTCTCTTCATCTTTGTCCTTCTCCTTTTCCTTGTCTTCACTTTTCTCTGAGGGAACCACAACCATCACCAGCTTCCGTGCGATCTGCTTGGCCTCTGAGATGTCTCGTTTGTGTTCCTCTGCAATGGAGCCATCTAGTGGCATAAGCTGGAAAGAAAGAAGAATCACTAGAGCTGAGTCTTCAGTCTGGGTACAAACTGTTCTACAGGGGCTACACATTTGATGTTCTGCGAAACAAATGTATGCATAACATCTGAAAGAACTAAAATATTGGATGAAAGTCACAAAACAAACATATCTCAGAATTATTAAAGGTGTGCAGCTGCAATCTGACAGACTTGTGCAAAGACCATACATGAACATGCTTAATCTTTGATAACAAATGTCATTATTAGCCTTTAATTCTCCTTACATGTACGTAGAGATCTTCTAGCTCTATCAGGTTATGGTGAAGTAGAGCAGCAGCAATGTGGTAAAGTGACTTAGGTGTTTCCTCATTGGGTTCCTGAAGACAGACAAAAAGTGACAGATTATATTTTTTCCTATGTCACAACAGATAGAAACCTACAAATTACAAGAAGTATACAAATAGTAATTAACTATTTTCACTATTGTGTTTTACTTTACTTCGTATTCTCACCTGGTAAAATTTGAACTTAAAGCCCAAGATGTGGCAAAGAGTGAGTGGCTCACACATGTAGGACTTAATAAGAGACAGGAAGAACTCATCTTGGTCAGAACGACCCTCATACACTTCCAGAATTATGTCCAAAACTCGATTAGGGTCTAAGTTGAAGCATCCTGTAGAAAAGAGAAACAAGGACAAACAGAACATATTTTAAAAGAAGGTTACACTGGACTTCACTTTATTGACATCCAACTATAACATAGTGGAAAACTAAATGAGTTTTTATCTATGTGGGCACTTCATAAATACAACCCTCAGAGGCACTGAATAAAACCTTGAAATGCTACTGAAGCTATCCCACCACCTGTTCTGAATCTCAGCAGGGTGGGAATCAGCAGTCCCTGGTCTGAGGACCTAAAAAAACCACACATTGTTATGTACAGGTACATGGCAAAGCATAAAGCTGCAGCAGGACACCATAAATCCTGAATCTAAGAGGCCAAAAGGAGGAAAACAAACACAACTGTGCAAAGATTCAACGTTTAAGAGGTAAATCATCCAGCTTGATACACTGTTGGATAGGAATGTGTGCATTGTTTGTATCAGTGTTATTATCACCATCTGAAATGTAATTGGAATTACAGTATGGATGTTTCATTATCATATTATGGAGAAAAACTGATGATTTAAAACCCCGTTCAGACAAAGTCCAAAGCAAGAACAGTGCAGGTTTCCTTTGCTTGAGGTGATTTTTTTTTTTTTTTTACATTTTTGCCATTTCTTCCTTAGAAATACAGCAGGGTTCAATCAAGCAAAAGTGAACATCAACATGAAAAAGTAAATTTGCACAGATCACTTATCACGTGGGCTCATTTTTTAGTTAAAGATCTCAATTTTATGGAACTGTTACCCTTTTTAAAATACCACTTGTAGAAAAAAATGTTACAACCGATTTTATCGATTGTACTTTTTAACACCATAGCTATAGCTCAAATTTAACGCTAAAAATTATATCTAAAAATGTATTCAATCTGTTGATTATATAGATGATTGTTGAGTTTCAAGTATTAGATTTTCATTATTTTCTGATATTTATGAGTTTGAACATTTGTGAGTTACTTAAAAGACCCTGTCCACGTGTTACCACAAAAATACCAATTTTTAATTTTCAAATTACTTATAATTCACATATTTGAGCGAAACTTTCAGAAAGTAATGGTCTTTTGATACATTTTGGATGATGCATACAATGGTAAAGAGTCGTCCACGTGTTACCACATTCTCATGTCAATAAAACAGAGACTTTTCAATATTTCACTCCAAAATTTATTTTCAGCATAGCTGAACATAATATCTAAAAGGTTTTGTCCTACTTGGTATCAATTCCTGTTGAGAACCGCATGTTTTGAATCTGTGCATAAAGCTTAAAAAATTGACGCCTGTTTCAAGTCCATGCGTTACCGAACACTAATTTGCCATTTTTCACCTAAAAATTTTATCGTCCCAAATTTTGTTATACGCAATGTTGAAGTGCTTATAAATACCTATTCAAATATGTATAATACATGCATATAAGGTACTCTGCTTACATGACAGAGACTGTTCAACACGAAATTTGTCCACGTGTTACTGCTTTATCAGGCCCAGCTCCATTTATATTTGTATTTTCAGACATTAGAATATTTGTCCAGCTACCGACAAAAGCCTGAGAAGTCAGTAATTACAGCCCAACTACAGATGTTTGTTGCAATGGAAACGATAAACCCTTTCATCTACTTGTATTGGTCTAAACAGGGAGGTTTTGAGATAGCTGCAGACCGATGCATTGCAACTTTTAACTTGTTTTGTGATGACAATTTGGCTAGAGCACTGCTTTATCTTTACTTCCATGACAGTTCCACTAGACCAGGGGTCAGCAACCTGCGGCTCCGGAGCCGCATGCGGCTCTTTCATCCTTATGTTGCGGCTCTGTGTGGCTTGGGAAAACAAATTATAAGTGTCCGATTGAAGTGTATGTTATTTGTCTCAAAAACGTGTATCATGTCTTCGTATTAAGTCAAAGTTTTTAACTTCTTTCTTCAGACCTTGTGCAATTTCGGTGATCAGCATTCACCTTCTTCAGAGACG
Source organism: Sphaeramia orbicularis (assembly GCF_902148855.1). NCBI lineage: Eukaryota > Metazoa > Chordata > Actinopteri > Kurtiformes > Apogonidae > Sphaeramia > Sphaeramia orbicularis. The sequence continues at coordinate 26,084,263 of NC_043970.1, read as the reverse complement.
TTTGACAGCACTTGACGTGTCAGCCGGCAGCCGGCATGCGCGGAATGCCCTGCGACACCAAAACTGCACAATATCTGAACAAAGTATTTTTTTTGTGTTTGTTCGTTTGTTTAATTGTAGCTGTAAATTGTAAGATTATTGTGATCTCGAAATATTAAAATAAAATAATATATATATATATATATATATATATATATATACACATACATATAGATAGATAGATAGATAGATAGATAGATAGATAGATAGATAGATAGATAGATAGATAGTATTATTTTTCGTCGCTCAAAATATGCGTCACATTCTCCGACAGCCCGCCAAAACGCCGTACATTTATCGAGACTTTCAACCCCAGGTAGGCCAAGTATGGAGAAATCTAAGAAAAGAAAAATATCTGTAGAAAATAGGACATTTAATGATGCCAGGTGCCATGGCACGACCAAGGTGCCGCGGCACCTCAGGGCCAACGCTAGGTGCCGTGGCACTGCAGTACTACGGCTCAGTGCCAGGTGCCGTGGCACCGCGGTACCAGGGCTCGGTGCCGGGTGCCGTTGCACCGCAGTGCCACTGCTCGGTGTCAGGTGCCATGGCACCGCGGTGCCACAACTGGGTGCCACCGGTGCCGCGGCACCACCGGCACCTCGAGCCGAGGGACCACCGTGGTGCCACGGCACCTGGCACTGAGCCATGGTACGGCGGTGCACCGGCACCTAGCGTTGGCCCCGAGGTGCACCGCGGCGGCACCACCAAGCCGTGGTACCGGTAAAATCGTTGTATAAGCCGCGTCGGAGTATAAGCCGCAGTGTTTAAAGTGTGGAAAAAAAGTAGCGGCTTATAGTCCGGAATTTACAGTATATATAGGCTAACATCTTCATTTCAGATGTCAAAAAGTGTTTGCGGCTCCCAGTGTTGTCTTTTCCGTGGAAACCGGGTCGAAATGGCTCTTTGAGTGTTAAAGGTTGCCGACCCCTGCACTAGACATTTTGGTGGTTTCACTCATGGGACAGTTTCAATTCTCAGCCATTACTGGTCATATACAAAAAATTGAATACAAGGTTCATGCAGAACAAGACTCATCTTGTTTAGTACCTATGAGGGACTTGATGCTCTCCAGGACAATGTGGCTTGTGATGTTACCCGAGAGGTCTTGGCCCAGCTCAGTAATTAATTTGGCATAACCTTCATTCTCCTCCCTTAGCAAGTTAAACTTCTGTTGCTTGTAACTGAGAAGAAACAAAATACACAAACAATGAGTATGCAATAGGAACAGCATAATTAAGTAACAAATATGATGACTTCTTTCAGTAACTAGTAAAAAGGACTGTAATTTGAAATTAATTACACTAGTTATTGATGCTTTTATATTAATAAAACAAATTGCCTCATTCTCCAACTCAACTTAAATACAGAGTAGAGAGTAGAATAGGTGTGGGTATGTTTAAAGCATCTTTCGTGGAAGAAAGCTGAAAAACAGTTAAGTAATTTGAAACTGTACACTTTACTTACAATAGTTTAGTCTTGATTTTTACAATCTTCTGGTTGAACTGATGGGCTTGTTTTATGAGTCCGAGAGATTCAAGGGTTTCTGGATCCAGTCTCTCTTTCAGGATGGCTTCTGGAACAAAAAGCTGACAAAAACAGCAATCTTAAGTAAAACATTGTTGGCAAAGTAAGTATTTCTGAGTTCATATACACACACCAAATACTCCAATTATTAAATATAACATTGATTACTAAAGGGATGGGTACCAAAACCTGGTACTAAACAGGCCCCTGGGCTACATTAGATCAGAACACAATATCAACAACCTGATGTTATTGGTTTTACAAAAACCACAAAGCAAATGATTCTCATTCAAACTGTAACCTTAACCCAAAAGCAGAAATGATAAGAAAACCCCTAAAGTGTTGGATCGATAAATGGTATCGATAAGATTAATAGTATCAATAAAATCATGATGGTACCCATCCCGACTAATTACGAACTCCAGATGTACTAAAGACATTTATTTTTGAGCCAAAGGCAGGTGGCCCGTGGAAGACTTTCAATGATTTTCATGCTCGTTTTTGACTGTATACAAAGATATTAGAAAACTGTTGTTATGCCCAGTATTGTTTATGTCAGGATTTTGAAGTATAATTCTTACCAGACATGCTCCTACTAAGTTTGTGTAATGGTCACGTTTGTTTTTTTCTTCCAGTGCACCAGTCTCTAAGTCTGTGAAAAACAAGTAAAAAAAAAAAACAAAACAATTAATATGACAGTAAAAATATATAATATACCAATTCTACCTCATGTCATAACTCAATCTTCCAAACAAATACCAAAATTTACCCAGTATACTGAACACATCTGCTAAAATTGATGGCATATCATCTCGGAATTCCTGAAATGAAAAAGAAAAGTGAGAGGCTGCAAAAAATATTTGTTGGAACGTGTCAACTTTATATAGTAAAATCTAGCATGCAAACAATGAAAGTAAAAAAATATATATTTTTACCATCATGTCCCTGAGGACATCTGTAACAAGACTCGACTTGAGGTTCCCCTGCACAACTTGCCAGCATAGTTCATATAAGGCAGTCTGTATCTCTGTAGATGTAAACAGAAATGTCAAAGATTTGTTATGATGACAGAAGCGCAAAAATATGCCAACAGGCCAATGTTACCTTAACAAAGCTAAACGCTTAATTAACTTTCTTTTGAACCTCATAATTATATTACAATCCATAATTTCGATTCATTACCCAAGCATTCAGCCTGCATCTAAATTAAATTAACCAGAAAGTTATTGTGACATTCAGGATCCTGTTACAATGATACCAGGAAGTAATGCACTGCAATGAATGATTTAAAGAGAAGTCATTCCTTTACTGGAGGTGTGGAAATGTTCTGAGAAGTCAACTGGCTTTTTTGAGAACAAAACTCGAAGTTTTTCAAGGTCATTTAATGGCATCTACTGCTGTGTTCCATTTACCTCGGAAGTCAGAGTTGGCAATGACATCAAACCTGAACTGACTACATTGTAGTGCAAAGTTTGAAATGCAAAGGAAACACCAGCCACAGTCAGGTTTGCTACTTTTAGCAACACCAGGTGAAAACACCCCATTATACTGTATTATGTGGCTACAACCATGGCAGCGTCAAGAGCATGAGTAGAGGCTGGACAGTACTTTAGATATAACAAATTTAATGAGACACAAAATGTGCCAATTAATAATGTATTGCTACAGTTTCCACTACTTTTAATGCTGGGAGCAGCCATCTTTGAATGGTAAAGACAGGAATTTTGACTTAAAATGAAATACACCACATTGATGGCACATTATAAGTAACAAACCATCCAAGACATAGTAATACAGTGGTAGTACTAGTAGAATAACAAACAAATGTATGAAATCATAACACTTTAGGCAAATTTGTGGTATTGGGTGACATAAATTATAAAGGGACTGCAACTGTGGACGAATCTTAAAGTATACTGCTACCAAAGACATATAACCAGCAAAATTACTCTGTACATCTTTTAAAATCTCTAATAAATGCATGTTTAAAATATTGGGAGTTTTAAATATCAATTAACTAAAAAGGATTTGAGTTTTCTGTCACATTTGACCAAAAACAAAAGAGAAATATTCATCAGTCCTACCTCCAATTTCACCATGATCTGTTTTTTCTGTAAGTTCTTTGCAGAGTTGTACACTGTGGGAAAAAAAAAGAAAACATTTCTGGTTAGTCAGATAAGCCACAAACTGCTACACAGCAACAGTATTTATCATATTTATGCATTCGCTAGGGACTTGGATTAGGCTGTCTATATCTAATATGTAAGATAGCAAGATGACCTGGGATCTCTCTGACTCAGCTTACAATGCAGTGTGATTGATCAATCACTTCAAACATTCACAGGAATTTAAAATATGCCATACTGACAGAGCAAATGCAGTTGGAATTTAGATTGATCAAGAATACCTACTGTAGATTACTTGCAGAAAAAAAAAATAGATGTACAAACATAATTTAAGGGCAGGCTAATGAGGCACAGTGACAGGCAGTTTAGACAAGGTGAATTTACACCATCAGCTTTGACATTAATATTCATATTAAGCTTTTGACAGGCCATTCTAAGAATTGCACAGCTTCAATTTAACTTTCAGGTCTAACTGTAGCCAATCCTACTGTTTAACATGCCAAAGTGATTGATGTTAGGGGCAAACACATTCTCAAAACTATTGGGCAGTTTGGGGAGTAATGACTTGCCGATCATTACACAGAAATGGTGTATTTGATTCGACTTGATGCAGTCTAGTCCACTCTGTCAGTGGACTAGAGAGTCTCTGAGTCACATTCATACAGGGTCTTCAACTTCTGCTCTCTAACTTAAGGGTTTTGGTGTGTAATCAGATATAACCACCTGTACTGCACGACGGCAAATATTTTTATGACTTAATGTAGGTGCCGAAGCTGGGCTGACTAAAGATTGAAATTTACAGCATCTTTTCTTGTCTGAAGAGCACCTGAAGAAGTGGAAGTCACAAATGAAGTTCACAATCCACATTAAGGATCTGTGAAGGATGTATAGATAGCAAGGATATGTACAGTGCTTATATTCAAGCTTGCATTGGCTTACTTGTCAGAAAACTCAATTGGTGGCACGTTTTTAACCGTGTCTGACAGTCACAGGGCTACAGAAATTATGATTTGATGAGTTTCAATAGCTCAGTGGTCTTTCTTAGAATGCAAGGCCTCCTACTTAGACCAAATAGCAACTAGCACTGCAGATCAGTCTATTGTGAATTCCTGTGGAACTGATAAATGGGCTGAATATAGTTTCCAAAAACCTTTTTCAAAATATCCTTTAATAAACGAAGCAGCTGGCCACGCCATATTTTTTCTGATTATCGATTAATAAACGACGTTGTTGCATGCTAAGTGGGGTAAACACAAATTCATTCTGATAACATAGTTTAGCAACCATCTGACTACTTTGTGTATACAATATATCGACAGCAACGTTAGATAATGTCACGTAGTAAGCTGATCTACAGGGGAACAATTGTGTGAGTAACACTGCCTACCCAACTATATGGTACTAAATCGTCAATCAGTTGTGTCGTTAATGTTAGCATTGGACGTGCAATTTCCTTATTATCGACTTAATTTAAACGGTCAGAAAACATTTTTCGAACAAATCACATATTTTACAAAATCGTGACTTGACAATATAGGATTCAAAAAGACAATCGACTGCACAGCTAACGCAGCTAACAAAAATTAATGTCAAGATTCGTCACTTCCCTCCACTTACGGCTAACGAAACCGCTACACAAACATTAACTCACTTTATTAACCCAAATGCTAGTCAGTTGTCTGTACCCGGTTAACGTTGGCCAATTAAGATCCCTTACATGTTTTTTCAGAAGTCTATAACTCAAAATCGGCCCAGTATCAGCAGTCAGATAGTGCGCTAAATGACGGCTAAGTAGTTAGCTCCGTTAGCACCCGTGTTTACAAATTCATAAGTAGCCTTGTGGGAGCGTAGGCTAGCTGGAACTTGCTAGCATGCAGGGAACGTTACCTAGTTGAATTGAAGTCATGCTGCCACTCCACAAAACTGAGTTAGTTTGGGGGTTAAACTACAAATAGGCTATGTATTCAGTTATTCATATTTTATTGTGTAATTGCGCAGTTAGCAGCACTTAGAAGGACACTTGGCTAAACTGTTTTTAAGCTAACCTTTCCGTTTCTGTTAGCCCTAGCAAACACGCTTGGAAGACTGGCCTCGGATTGAAATGTAATTATCATTTATCTTGCCGGTCATTTGCTTTTTACTCCATACAACCTTAAACATTGCATTTAAGCCTATATGTACTCACAACTCGTGTTTTCCTGATTTTTCCCAGTTTTTGATCCATTCACCAGAGAGGATAAGTGTCGCCATCTTCATCCACACAGACCGGATGTGTAGATCATCATGGCACACACAGGGTCAAATGTGTGCAGGTTTAGCTGCTGCCGCTAGCTCTGCACTCTGCATCTCACAAAGGCTTTGTTAATACCATTTTACTGTACTCATTCAACTAAATGGCAAAAATATACTACTTAGCAAAGTATTTCACCATCTTATAAACTAAATTAACTCACTCTATTCAAAAACAGTAAAATTTTACATTTGTGTCTCCTCAAAATTAGATTTGAACAAATTGTACTATAACTAGTCCTGGCATCAAAATTGGCTCCTATTTTGGACCACAAATGGGAAGAATTTGTGCCTTTACATTTCTAATTATACACTAGCTAAGAGGTGAAAATAAATCTGAAACTTTTATACACCACAAACATATTTTGAAGGATAACCCTAATTGCAAACACTAGTTTTGTATATTTCTTCATGCATCATTCATTCATTCATGAAGTATGAATGTATGCTCATAGAAACATCACACAGTTTGTCAAGGGTTTATTCTGTTCATGTTACATCTCCTAACATAAATATAAATCATAAAGGATGCAATGGGCACTTTGTAAATAGAATAAAACACAAATTTAATATACACAATCATTTAAATATGTGTAAACAAACAGATGTATGCACATTTTAAGCAGTTCAATGTAAAACAGAAAAGATCCCATATTAAATGATTAATGTACATTTACAGGCAAGTCTAAGATGCCTACCATGAATAGTTAGTATGTGCTGTATATGATAAACCTCTAAGACCACATGGTCTGTTTCTCCAGTTTATAGCTTGATTTTGAGGAAATTATGGTTTTGTGTCTAGCTACTATATATTTTCCCATAAAGTCAGCATCTGCTGACCAGCCCAAACACATACTTGTAAAGAAATCTCAACTGTCCATTAAAAGACAAACAAATAAGTGTACTGTATGTATACTTGTAAATTAGTAGGTTAACTTCAAATAGTTACATTCTAGTTCTTAAACCTTTATCTAAAATTTCAGGCAATCAAAATCAGCAAATATAAAAAGAGCACCGATTCACAATATATTACACATTTGAATCTGTATAATATACATTTGTGATACTATAATAGTTGACTAAATAACCCTAAAACTTTTGTCATTTAGAATATTTATGTAACTCTTATACACTTGACAGTGACACACCAAAAAATTAAAATATTTTGAACAACAAAAAAACCCAACCAAACAAAAAAAAAAACCCCCACATCAAACAAAAATGCAAACAACTTTCTCAACCCTTTTTCAGATTCTTTCTTTTAAAGATTGCACTACAGCATGTTTATGTTATTTGACAATATTAGATAATATACAATGGACAAAAATATTCAAGATATTGGATAAAGCAAGTGATTAAGGTCAAGCCATGTATGACATTATGAGTGCTGTGAATATTAAAACAATGAAAAATGTAGTCGTCAGTTCATAGTCATGTATGACTTTTCACCTTTTAGTACAAGAGAGATGAAAAGAAAATACAAACAGCTGGGCCTATTTATAATAACATAATCTGTCCATTAAAAAGGATTATTTCAGCATATGAGAAATAACATGATTAGAAACCATTATTTTACATTTGATTGTCATTACAAAATATCTAAAAATCAAAGTTATCTATAAGGTATAAAAGCAGAACACAGAAATTTCTAAAAAATACCATCACAGAGAAATCTGAGAATGCTGTATATCATCTGTGGCAAGGCTTTTAAACAGTATGAGATGCCTGTTCACATTTTACTTTACTGTGTACATGTACATGTTTTGATATATGGCTACATGCCATGCCAAAATCTACAATTCATAAGTACAGCAAGTGGACACAATGTCATCAACACCTTTACAGTTAAATGCAATTTATTTTAATGGCCCTGAAACAAATGCTGAAGTCACAAGCCTTGTGATCACTTTCTGTTCACACTGTGTCAAAGGGATGTTGATTTGAGCATGTAATTAAAGGTAAAAATAAAAGTACCACTGTGCTGAATCAGCACCTCTGCGACACAATTTCAGTGTTCAACAACAACTGAATGCTGTAAGAATTGCAAACATAGAATTGTTTTTGGCTATTATATAATCACTTCACTGTTGGTCATGAAGTTGTGTTCACTTTTCCTGTATATTGGCCACTATGTATTTACATCAGACAATTTTTGTCAAAAAAAAAAAAAAAAATTAAAGGTATATATTAATCATTTGAATTTCAGTCTGTTATTGTCTCCTCACTATGCACCTGTCACATAATGAAGAGTAAGTTTCTCTACTGGCACTTTTATTGAACAAAGCATCGTAACATCTTGCGCTGGCAAAAGCGGGTCCAGAGTTAAGAAAGCCAACACCTTTCTCTTGCAGTGTGACAAAAGTCTGGTGTGTGAAAATATCAGATTCAAATTCAAAATGTCCCTCTAAATATGACAAAGTGTTGTAGAGGCAAACATTGGTGTCTCACAAACCATGTTCAGTAGTCTGTTTCTCTCCATTCAGAGTTTACAAAACACTCATCCATCACATCCTCCAAGGATTTTGAATGTACAATGTCCTCAATGGGTCCACATTGTCTTAGAACATTGAAACATTGAGAACCTGAGGACAGAAAAAGAAGAACATGTTACAAACACTATATCCACATTGTTCACTCACTGATCTTAATGCAGGATGAAACTGCAATAAACTAGCAAGTCAGTTCCATCTATGCAGTGTGGCCTGTTGAATATATGGGTAAACTTTTATTTTGCTTTTTGGCAGCAGGGTTGCCCCTGTATTTATTGAGCCTGCTGTGAATCCAGGCTGACTTCAGCTTCCATTATCTATGAAAGAATTTCCAAAAGAAGATAATAATACTGCCTATCAAACTAAACGGTCATATTTTAAAAAGAAAAAAATAACGGCGTTTCACAAAGAGAGAATTTCCTACCGAATCATCCATGATAGAAGATGGATCAAAGTAGTCTGGCTTTAATTCTGTTCGTTCTCTTCGATTCTTTGATGCCGGCTGGAAAATAATAGTTAAGTGTTAAACATGCAACAAGATGAAAAATAGTGTTTCAATAATTTTGAAATTCTTAAAACTTTAGAGTAAGCAATACCACTATTTAAATTATTATATACATAGTAATCACAAACATTAAGGTACATTACACATTATTTTTTCCATTTTAAAGAAGGTATATTGTTATTGGTTATGAATAACTGGACTGTCAATATCATCATATGCTTCTATTTCACATCAAAATATTTATGTCAGTCCTGATGTGAATTTGTAACAGCCGTGACACTTGTTTAGTGAAACATTTGAATATATACAGGCAGGAAAAGTAATACATTCAACTTCACTTGAAGCTTCCTCTATAGCCTGTTTGTCTCTAGTCTAATCTAAATCTGTTTTGAGACCAGTCTGTCACCATATAACATTCATGTTTTGTAACTACTCATAAATAATGGAGTAAAAAATGAAAAAATATACTGACATGGTAATAGATCAGATGACAATCATGCCCCTCTGGTGGGTAAAGACCTTTAGTCAAAGTCTGTCTATAATTTTGACTATCAGTGAACACATAACTTACCAAATCAATGTCCATTGTGTCAAAATCCATGCCCTCATTGATGTCCTCTGATGACATCATCACATCCTCAACAATTGGCTGCTCATCATCCTCCATAAGTCCAGAGCTGCGACGACTATGGAGGACACAAAGAAACATGTCAGCAAAGGATGGATATGCAAGTTGTGAACCTAGTCTATTCTCTGTTTGGTTCAATAATAAAATCTCTGTGTAATGAAGACAGAGAAATGACATTTTATTACATTGCTTGCTGCATGTGGTTCCTCATCTTGGCGTACTGCATGTTGACCCGCTCTTGTTGTTGACGCGCCTCAGCTTGTTGCCTCTGTGTTAACATCCAAGTAACCTGCGTACTGTAGAGAGTGGTTTAGTATTAGCAAGACTCCACACCTTAAGACCTTTGACAAATTAGCAAAAGCCAGGTGCAACTTTTGTAAATGTGTATTTAAAGGTAAGGTAATAAGAATGCAGAAAGGTTTTTGTACTTGTAATCAATGGCAGCCTGGTGGTGATGGTGTTGCTCCTGTGTCTGTGGAGGCACAGGCTGATGGGGATGTTGCTCTGATGGCATCGTGTATGCAGACGTGTAGCTGTTTTCTGGTCTCATCTTCTTTGGATCCCTCAGTACAGTGGAGGTGAGGTGAGGCGAAGGCATCATCACCGGCGTCTGCACGTTCTGCTCACAGTTCATCCAAACTGCATCAGTGCTGCTGCAACTGTTCTCTTCTGTTAGACGAAAGAATATTGTGTATATGTCCATGAATGAGTGTTCCATGAATGCATATATAGCTGTCTGATTTAATATGATTCAGAGAGGGGATGATAGCAAATAACATTTCATTTTACACTTATATTTTGAGCATTTTATATGAGTGTAAATAACGGTAGATTGTAGCCTGGCCTAATCCTAGATGAGTGTTTATTAGATTTTTCTTTTCTTTTTTCTTAAACTCCTTCCAGGGTTGTGGGAGCCAGCCTGTTGATTTTGGCATGGTCTTACCAGTGCTTTGTGTTTCTGCCTTTTTATATAGATGAAGATTTTTTTAAGAATGAAGGAGGAAAAACTAAACAAAAAAAAATTCCCATATATGGACTAGGCCTGATGTGGGCAAAGAAATGCAGCAAAATATTCCCAAATTATGGTCAATGCTTTAAAATTTTTTTGACTGACATACATTGTTTGAAAAAGTACACACATAAGTGACTTAACAATACATAGATCACACATCAGTCATGAGTGTTATAGTGAGCTGTGACAAATATGGCATTTAAATAAGCAGCTACGCAGCAGTTCTTGTACAGATGAACTTATGTTGCATGTCTCTAACTATGTCTGAATATCATTGCTCGAGCTGTGAGCTCCCAAGAAGATATTTATTCACCAGTGACATTTCGTTCCTATGTCTGATGAAGGGCCGATGCCCGAAACGTCACTGTGGTGAATAAACATCTTCTTGGGAGCTCACAGGTTGTGTGGACCTTGTCTTATTTTTTCATCCATTTCTTTTTGGGATCCTGCACACCTTTTAACAACTGGATGTGTGCGTCATCACCTCTTTTCCTGAATATCATTGCTCACCTTCAGGTAATTTCCTTTTGGCAGCAGTAACCGGTTTAGGCTTCTTACTCCTGATGGTGGAACCTCGGCTGCTGATCCCACTGATGACAGACATGGTGTCATCGTCTCCTCCGGCCTGCAGGGAGTTTCGGTATGAGATGAGGGGCAGCCAGCAGTCCTCTCGCTGCAGGGCCATTTGAAACGTCATGAAACGTTCCAGGTACATGTGACTGTAGATTTCAGGAAAACAAGGATTAGGACATAAGAATTGAATCTAACAATGTTCCATCAAACAAATTACTCCACCAATTCATCTGCCTTCAACTCACACTGTCCTCTTGTCCTGTCGAATCAGTTTGCTGGAGAACTCACTCAGTATATCCAAAAAGGCTAAATTTAGAGGTGGACCCCCTTCTCCTTGAGGACTAGGTTCCTTAAAAGCAAACTCAATCCCATCTCTAAAACAAATAGAGAAGAATGAGTAACAACGTTGAAACAATTTCATTGTAAGAACAGAAAGGCATGTAACGCTGTTATGACACTTACTTATGTAACATTGCAATGGCCTCCCTGGTCTTCAACTGATCCAAGCCAAACGTCAGCGAGAAGCGTCGGGCAAGCTCTTTAATACCACAGAATGCTGATGTTGAGCGGTCAATATTGCAGCCAAGCTCAGACAGCATCTCATTGAATAACTGCAAAGTTAAACAAAATAAAAAAACACATTAAACTAAACCACAAACCTGAATTGTACTCGCTTAAAGCAGGTGAGGTGTACCGTAACTAATAGAATTAAAACAAACCTTTTGCAGACTCAGTACGAGCGTCTTTGCACATTGTGTTTTGTCAATTTGTCTTGTTTTACTCATTGTTTCCTTGATGATATCTCCATAATCGTTGTAATACTAAGGAGAAAGAAGAAACACTGTTGGACAGCAGGGCCAGATAAATACTTAACAATAAGTAAAAAAAAAGATTTACACCTACCCTCATATACTGTTTAAATATATCTGCCCCTGTGTTTATCTCAACAATATTGTAAATGATCAATTTGCAATAGGCAGCAAGAAGGTTTCTCCGTTTATGCAGGGCCTCTATTTTACCAGCCTCATCATCATGTTGTCCATCTGAAAGTTTACGCAGAACATTTACTTAAAAAAAGATCACAATTATTAGACCATCACTCAAGGCTTAATGGATTAACAGGAGAATGGTAATGTGCCCTGACCTGTGCTATTATTGTCATCATCCTGATCAATGAACACTTGGTCCAGGATGAAGTTGAGCAGCTCTGCCTGTAAAGTGGAGTCTGGCGTATAGACCAGAGGTTCCAGCTGCTCCCGTCCTGAAGACATAATTTGGTGACTGAAGATCATCAGCAGATCGCATAGTATGGTGAAGGCCTGGGATAAAAACAACACTTCAGTATTTACAAAGAAATTACAAATTTTCAGTTGTATAAGAAACAGTATTTTCACTATGATCCCACCTGCTCTTTAACTGCAGTGTTGATGCTGTTTAGGTAACGCTGACACATCAAACAGAAGGCTCTCATTTGCTTTCTCAAGGTCACCATATCACCCTAAACACAAAAAAATACACCAGTTTGTGAGAAAGGTGTAATTGTTTCAGTGAACTAGGTAATGGTTTGTGTTGCATTAATACATTCATATGAACCTAAAATATATATATATATATATATATATATATATATATATATATATATATATATATATATATATATATACACATATATATATATACATATTATATATATATATATATAAAATATGAAATATGGTTGATGAGCACTTCACACAATATTTATACACAATAAGTCTATAATGTCAGCTACATCTAATAAGAAGAGCTGAAGGTTCACTTTAATCAAAGGTTAAGGACTAAGTAGAACCAAAACTCAAAGTACTGGATGAGATAAAAACAACTTTTAGCACATATTTGGTATGAAACTAAATGTGGAACAAGGGACCTGTGAAAAGTGCTTTGCAATTGGACACTGACTAAAGGAGTACCACTGTATTTTAGCAAAAAAAATGCATTAAAAAATACCTCTTTGAAAACCATTATGTTTTTCTAATATGACAGTTATAGTGGAAAGAATCAAATTCCCAAGTGTGGCTGACAAATTTGTTCAGCTGATTTTTACGTAAGTCCTTTGTGTGTGTCCCACAACCAGACTAATAAATAAATAAATACCTGTGTGGATGCACTGTCAGAGACCTTTGCTAGATGCCAGAGGATGATATAATGTGTGCACTGCATAGCTTGAACCACAATCTGGGGAGAGAAACCAAGAGGATTAGATTAGCTGTAATGTGACTGGAAGTACAGGTTTAGCATTATGAAAGACTCACATAGCTGAAGATCATTAAACTGTTGGGGATGCAATACCTGTTCGGGCATATCCCCATTCTGCAGACCTGTGTTGAGAAGTCTGTAGTTGCTGGTGAAGAGATCCCACTTAGAGAGGTCATGTGCGCTGAAAGCAAGAAAATGTTAATGAAAATGTTGACTTAATTAAATTTGCATTATGCAAATGTCAACACTCAAATCCAACCTCATTAAAAAACATTGCTCATTTGCTTACTTGTGAAAAGCTGTGATCTTCTTGAGGGTAGATAAAACCTGGTAGGCATCATCATCATCTGGTTCTTCACCCTGATACAGAAGAGGTAAGATTATTTAAATCACTCACTTCAGTCAGAGAACTATACACAATGAAGCAGCATAGCAATGACACAGCACCCACCTCTTGCAGGAAGTCCTCCAGGAGTCTGCTGAACTTGTCAACCAGTTCATCAAGAAGCTGAGATCGGGTGATGTCCACTCGGTTGTATATGGTAAACTCTTCATTACACAAATAGTGGTAGGTTGTAGAGCAGGCTTCAAGGACTTCAGTGTCTGTGTGCTTATCCACAACCTCCCAGATCTGCCGCAGCAGAGCATCCAAATGCTTAAAAAGACAGAAAAAACTGTTAGACTATTGACAAAGCATGTGTTCTACAAGTTAGGAAAGTAGATGCAACAATCAACAAACCTTTTCTAAGCGTCCAGTTGTGTAGATGTCAAGATCAAAGTACTTTGGTATTTGCAGCAAATTAGTCACCTTATCAATATCAACGCAGTACTATAATCAGAGAGAAAAAACAATAAATTGAATGCTTAACAATCAAATCTGCATCCAAATACATGTCTTAGGAGGCTGTCGGTATAAAAAAACCTTTAATCACCTTTGCAAGTAACAGTGGTAATGCAACAGCAAACATCTCCGTGACCCTTGTTCTATCGTCCAGCTGTGTTTTCTTTTCTTTTGCGGTCAGAACCTTTTCCATACAAACAACCCAAGTCGTATTAACAGGTTGAAATGTATTCCAGAAACATATGATGTGGAGCATGCCCGACCAGACACTCACCCTCTTTCCTGTACCCCTGCCCACTGGTGGGTGACATTCACAAGCCTGTCGAATGGCACAGAGCATGATCTCAACCAGCGCCGTCTCCTGCCGATCTGTCAGGGCTGAAAACAACAGAAACAGTTATGAACAATGAATGTAAAAACGTGCCTAGTTATCCAACACTCCAGCTGCAGAAATAGGTTATTATACTGGAGCTGACAATGTGAGCTGTGAAAGTCTGACAGTGGACTCATACCCTCCTCCCCTGGCATGGGCTCATCCAAAAGCAGACTGATCATGGTCTCCCAGTCCTTTAACAGTTCTGATCCACAGTCCCACAGGCTATCCACCAAGTAGGCCCCATGTTCATGCAGCTGTCAAACATCAAACGGCATCAAATCAAACAACCAAAAACCTACTATTCACAACAGAAGTACAGAGGTGAGTACTGTTTTTTATCCAGATCTTTTAAGATGTTTTTAATCAACACAATACAGTTATATATCATAAAGCACTTCAGATTATATAAATGGCCTTGATAACATGTTAAGATTTATCTTAATTCCAAGTTAACACCCAACATCCATCCTTACTTCACTTTCCAAGAAGAAGAAAACTGTAGTTTTGATGAGGCTGCCATTGAGACTCTGTCTGCCCCTCCTGGGTAAACCCTCCTCCTCAGGACCCCGATGGCTGAAGAGTCTTTAATGAGAACAAAACAAGGCTGTTAAAAACCTCTGGTGAATGCTGCCCAAATAAACAACTCTAAATATAGTCTGACATGGTCTGTGAAAACATGTTACCAAGATGAAGATGAAGAGAACCATATACAGCTAGGCAATCTCACAAATTGAAATTATGATCCATCTAAATTAGCATATGACTAGAGTACTTGTCAGAGGGTTTTTAGTAATATTACTGTTGTTAAATAAATAAATAAAACATCACTGTCTAAACTTTGCTACTCAGCGAACAAACCTTTTAAATGGCCCGATTACCACAGTAACTGTTGTATCTTACAGAGTATTATTACCATTAACCTTGCATTAACTTTCAGAGCTGGTGCAACACATTGCATTGCTGCTGCTGAAGAAACAATGACTGATGAAATGACAAGTTCAGCCAGTGAAGAAACAGCAACTTTAGATGTTTTTACACTTGAGTGTGAAACATTTTTGGTTCATTATGAAACTCTGCTGAGACAAAATGGATTGTCACAATCTAGGTAATTCATGGAAACACTGCAGCTAGGATATTTAGGAAACTGTAGACTAGTGTTGGCTTCATCTAGAGATGATCAAAAAATAATGCAAAAATATTGATCCAAATTGATTAAAAAATGCAGAGTTTATATTTAACAAAAAGTCCCCACAACACAGGCTAAGCCTCCAGAAACAACAGAAAACAAAACTTGTGGTTGCAATTAAGCCACAAAAGATGGTTTTACAATACACGTGTTGGATTAAAGTAAATCACTCTTATTATAGGAACATAAATAGGAACAAAGCACTTACTTCTTAAACAGAAATTCCCCTGCTGAAACAGCAATGGGTCGATGTGCTGAGTAAACCAAATGATATACACTTTCACAGTCCTCTGCTGTTAGAACCTCGTCACTACTCCTGTTAGATGAAACACAGCCATTTATAGTATTAGAACATATAATTTTATACTTATACCTACTCCTCTTCACACATGGCAAGAAAAGGGCATGAAAGGAAAGTGCCATGTAAGTACAGTGAATGTTATACGTATTTGAAACAAAAAAATATCTATTTAGCTATAGCACAGGTGTCAAACATGCAGCTCGTGGGCCAAAACCAGCCCACCAAAGGGTCTAATCTGGCCTGTGGGTGGAAATTGTGAAATGAAAAAAAATACACTTCAAATATTAACAGTCAATGGTGTCAAAATCATTTTAGTTCAGGTTCCACATTCAGCCCAACTCCATCTCAAGTGGGTCAGACCAGGAAAATACCATCAAAATAACATACAAATAATGACAACTTCAAATTTTTCTTTTTTTTTTGTTAAAAAAAAAAAAAAGAGTAAAATTACATGAAAATGTTTACATTTACAAACTATCCTGAACCTGAAGAAATATGAACAACCTGAAACGTCTTGACAGAAATGTTTTGTGTACCTGTAGATCCACTGTGATCTATAAGGGTTTTTTTTGTTCATGCTATTCAAAAGTTTTTAAGGAGATTTGTAAATATAAACATTTTCATCATATAATTTTACTTTTTTCACTCCAAAATATAGTTAAAATTTTGGAGTTGAAATTATTTCTATTTTATTATGTCATTATTTTACTGGTCCAGCCCACTGGAGACCAGATTGGGCTCTTTCAATGCCTAATTAACAAAGATGAACAGCTACTGTACATACTGTAATCAATGTTTAAATGTTTGTGTAATCTTAATACTGTTATGTTTATTATGGCTTTATGGAACTGAAAGGTTTACTCACTGTAAGACAAGTGTTAGAAGTTTAATGGCTTGCACTGCGACATCGTATTCCTTGTCCAGAGTCATAGACACAATACGATCCTGTCAATGACAGTGAGTTCATGTCTCAAATACATTTTTACATTTATTATCATATAGGGACCTGACACACTAATCAAAACAGTCAGTACTATTCAGAAAGGTGCCTATAGCAGTGTCTCTGCAGGTCTCAATGTTTGAAGGTGATTATGAAGTAAATTTAAGACTGAGATGTCCATGACGATTACTCTTTATACCAAAAGCTCTTACAGAAAATGTTTTAACTTATTACCTCTAAAGCCATCTTTTTTTTTGCTGAGATGAGAGATTGGCCCAAACAGCATACCTCAACATACTGCATTACTGGTTATTAGTTCTATGTTGGATTCATTTTGTAGATTTGTTAGAGCCTTCAATACAATTTTTTCTGCAAATCACATTAAAAAAAGACACTACACTTTTATATGTTATAGGATTATAAAAGTAACTTTCATAAATAAATCAATTCTAAGACCTCAAAAATTTAAATTATATTTTAAACTTTTGAAGACCTGCAGAAACACTGATGTAAAGACAGAATGTTTCCATTTTCACTGATGCACAAGCATTCTTAAGTAACTGATGAAATGGTGTATGCGCTGCCTCACCTTGAATCGACTTGTAAAGAGCTCCAGTCGAGTGCCGAGTTCTCTGTTGTAGTACAGGCCTTGCAGGGCAGTCAGGCACTTCAGCCGCACCTCACCTTGCTGAAGTGACAAAGGGAACATATTAAAAGACTCAAATGTGGGACCATTGCAAGTTAAGTGTTTTTTGTGCTTTTCACTACTACACACCAGTGGACTCAAATCACTGACAATGTGTTCTTTTAATAACACTGTATCTAATCTAAAAGTACACGCAAAATAAGTGGTTTTGTCTTTTTGTTTCAAGTAAAACAACCAAAATAAGGAAAGGAATAAGTGTCCTGTTTGCTTACATTGTTTGATATCAATAAACTCACCTTGTCATGCATCGTCCAACCAACATATTTAAGGTAACTGTCATTGAGGAAGGCATCACTGTACAACTTCATCCATACTCCAATCTCTTCAATACAAACAGCTCGGATTTCTGCAATGGCATCACTGGTAAAAATAAAAGAGACAATTAAAATTAGTCGACAGGCATATAATAACCCCTTATTTGAACATAACTGCTGAGATCAGTAAAAGTCAGGACTTTGGTGGGTCTCGATGGTCCATCACTGGGGTTTATTCTAGTGATTACAACAACTTAACACAAGAGGGCACCAAAAAGCCAAAAATCAACAATGAAAGACCTCTTGTTCAGACTAAAGCAAGAGTCCTTGCACAAGAAGACAATCCACAAAACCCCTCTGGGTCATATAGCATTTAAGTCATGAGAAGTCACATACCGGTATCTGTGAACAAACACTCCTTTGAAAATTGCATTCATCATATTTTCAATTTCATCTTGATTTTCCTGGAGCTGAAAGAATTCAGACACAAAAAAATTTATTTTTTATGAAAATAACCATGTTAAAATGTCCACAAAAAACACACAAAGGGACAGTTATTCCTATGGCATCTGTGTCATTCACCCTCAAAGTCACTGAACTTACTTAAATTGCTTAAAGTAGTTAGTTGCAGAAATATATAGTGTTATATAATATTCTAGTGTCCACAAAAAGTACCTGTGATCTATTTTTGTGATTTTATGTCCTATCTATACTGTTGTGTTTTTAAGGGACTGTACGGTATGTAATGTAATGTATGTATGGTCTGTAATGTATGGTGTGCTTTTCACATTGATTAACATTAGGGTGTAGGCACAACAACAGGACAGTGAGTATAGGGCAATCCTACAGTGTTTTGTACTTTAAGTAATTCTAATGATCAGTATCAATTTTTGGTCTTTCATGAGGGTAGTTTACAGTAAGAAAAGATGTATTATTGTTCAATAATGCATATTTGAGCAGTGCTCATTTCAACTATATACCTTTACATCTTTTTTGAGTAAAAGCAAGCCAAGTATAGTAATTATGAATGACTTAAATCAGTCTCTACTTCCTACCTCTTTTTCGCTTTTGCAACAAGAGCTCCAACCTTCATTGGCCCTTTTAGCGATGACCTTGTTCCTCTCTGCCTCATACTGTCTCTGTGTGTTGTCCATATTAATGCTCAGGTTCAGAGCGACATTCACCAAAGCTGTCATCAACTTCATGGCTGGCAAAAAAAAACAAATGCTCATTTGATGCGTGATGGAATAACAGTTTCTAGAAAAAACACTATGAGCATGCAGACAAGAGGGAGGAAAAACATGCAGAAGTGGAGTTTAAAGTTCACAGCTGACACTGACCTGCTAGTGTGCTTGTATGTCTAAAAGCCCTGACCTGTGAGTCAGACAGGCCAGTGAGCAGGGAGATGACTGTGTCCATCATATACTCGTCATAGATGATGCTGTACTGACACTGACGCACAAGCACGGCAATGAAGTCACAGAAGCTTATTCTGAATTTCTTCCACTGTGGCCCAGACAACGTTAATGGATAATCGCCGCTGTCCTGTTTGATAATGAAAGGCAGTGTATTAGATTCAGGTTAGGGATATCAGTTTTATTTGTACCCTTTCCCTGTACAGCAACCAGGATAAAGCCTCTTCAAAGCATGCATCTGCAGCTGCACAGATTTATATGTCGATTCTTCTAATATTTTCGAGTATGTTTTTGCACTTGTTGTAAAAAGCAGCACGCACTACCTCATCAAACTCCTCTGTCATTTTTCGGATGATCTCAGAGTTCTGCATATGTCTGAACATCTCGCCACTCACAGCACCTGTGAGGTTAAAAATAAACACCAAACACAGCAGCAACACTCAGTATATAGGCTTTGTTCTTAACATACTTAAGCACATCATGTCTGTCAGTCACCTTTACAGCCAGAACACTGGATGAAGAAGTTGATTAAGTCCAAGAGAGCGATGTCTCTGTCATGTTTGTAGGCCTCAATCCAGTCATCAACAACTGACTAGAGAGGACATCAAACATACTTGTTTTACAACCGACCACAAAATGAAGTAATCCAAGAAATTAGACACTGACAAAGAAAAAAACTACTGATGATTGGTTCACGGCAACTCATTACATTTTATCAGATGTCAATAAACCTCACCTGTGTGGCGCTCTTCCCCATTTTGACCACTTCAAACAAGGTCATATTCTCCATCCCGTTCTCCTGATGATGACCGTTCACCCAGCCAACACCAGGACCCCATCCAGCTCCTCCACCTTTAGCCTTGTCTCCCAACACCTTCTTTCCTTTCCTGGCAGCCTTTTGGGGAAAATGACACAATGGAAAAAAAAATTTGGGGTCATCAAAACACAGTGTATATCACTCTCAGAGTAGCACATCCACAGCATTATAGCTAGCTGATGCAGACATATTGGCTTACTTTTTGATTAAATATAGTTGACATATAATATCAGTGTTCCTCTGTGACAATGATGTAATGGAAACCAGTTGAGGGCGTTTCTTTGATTTTACATTTACATTTTACATTTACAATTACATTACTCTTAAAAAAAACATACCATTCCTTTCCTTGTCTTCGCATTTTTGCCATCAGGATCCTCAAGGTCAGTATCTGAAGACAACTGAGACTCTGCCTCTCTGTGCAACACACAGAAAGTCAATACAAATCACAAACAGAATGAAAATGGCATATAACGCATACAGTAATGTTATACTAACAGGGTTTTCCCTGGGATCATGGTGACCTAAGGCTCTGTTGTTCTTTGACTAAAAACAATACATTATATGTTCTTATACCTATTATATTGACAATAATTAAAAAAATATATATGTATCTCAAAGAAATGCAAAAGAAATGTATTCATTGATGACACTGACACAAAATTGCAATTTTGTGAATAACAGAAAACCCTGGATAGTATAAATACTACATTTAAATGTATTTAAATGCAAACAAAAAAGAAAATTTATATCCTTCAGAGTGACAATAAATGTGAATGGCTTACTGAGGAACTGATAATCTGTGTGCAAGTCCTGTGCTGCTATCATTCTTTAACATTTCTAAATCAGCTGGAGTAGGTGCTTCCACTGCTTTGGTTCCCTGCTTTGGTCAGATACACCTGAAAAATAAGAAAATCACAGTTATTTACTGAATAACTAGAATGACACTGACTGTAACATGAAAGTGAGAACAGAAATTCAACAAACTGTGTGACTCAGAGGGAAATACTATGCTCTGAGGTACACCCTGGATACTGATGACAAGTCACCCTACCTCACAGAGAAAACGAGAAAAGGAAGTTTTGCTTTGTAAAAAAAAACCAAGGACAATGATATTTGCTTTGACTCCTTAGAGATCTCTTTGTGATAGAACACAAATGCCAAAGTTTTAGCAGTTAATGTTCTAAGACATACATGACAAACAGTGCAGAAAGTATCAAATATTTCTAGGCTGATGACAATATTTGTAAAAGTGGTCTTATTAATACTCCTAACATATTATATATGAGGATCTCTTTTTGCGGTAGAGTTATGTTCAAAATACATACGATAAGACATTTAATATAGCTTCTTAGTGCCTCCAAACTTTGGTATTTTACAACAACATTCAGCCTCCTATTGAGAGACATATACTGTATATTAATACCAATATATATGCAATGAACTGATGTCCACGTCTGAAGACTGACAGGTTGAACTATACAAAGATAGCTCTGAACACGTTTGCCCAACATGTGAGGAGTCATAATAATTACATGGTGAATCAACTAGCCAAGAAGAATGACTGTCTAAGAAACTGGGTTTTTTTTCAGGTTTATTTTTACCTCCGCCAAGGAGGTTATGTTTTTGCCAGGGTTTGTTTGTTTGTTTTGTTTGTTTGTTTGTTTGTCTGTCCGTTAGTGTGCAACATAACTCAAAAAGTTATGGACAGATTTGGATGAAATTTTCAGGGTTTGTTGAAAATGGGATAAGGAAGAAATGATTAAATTTTGGTGGTGATCGTGGGTGGGGGGCCCACGGGGGGGGCCACTGATCAGCCTTGGTGGAGTCTGCGCTCTCCGAGTGCTTCTAGTTAATTGACTTTTTTACAGCAAGTGCAAAAAAAAATGTCTAAACAATAGGAAACTGTTGTTTTGTAGAAACATGTTTGTCCAAATATACTATATATGGGCATTTGTAAACTGCTTATGGCAAATTTAGCCGCTTCAATGCAATGCAGGTATTCCATGTGTGGACTCCTCATGGCAAAGAAACATTTTTTGAAACAATATCCTCAGTGTGTACATTATGACTTCCTGTATATGTAGAAATTAGTGTCACATCACCTATTTGTCAGTTCTCTGCATGTGGGTTCTAATGCTTCTGTTCCTTAAGCATGGAATTTCCTCCTGAGACCCATGAAAGTAAAAGTTTGGCTTTTTAAATTAAATAATTACCTTGATTGGAAACAGCATGATACAACAGTTTCTTTAGATCAGGGATGTCAAACTCATTTTAGTTCAGGGGCCAGATTCAGCTAAATTTAATCTGAAATGGGCCGAACTAGTAAAATAATAACATAATAATATATAAATAATGTCAACGCCAAACTTTTCTCTCTGTTTTAGAGCAAAAAGGGTAAATTTACATTATGAAAAGGTTTACAAACTATTCTTTCAAAAGATGTTAATAACATGAACAAACTGAAAAAATAAGGGTAATTTTAACAATATTCTGCTTTGGTTTATCGTTTCCACATGTACATTATAACTTACAGATAACAGTGAATCTACAAATACACAAAACATTTAATAACAGGCAGAATATTGGTACAATTGCACTTACTTCTCTTAAGACATTTCATGTTGTTCATATTTATTCAGGTTATTGACATTTTTTTGTGAAATTATACTTTGTCTTCATGTAAATACATGAAAATATTTACATTTACAAAGAGAAAAAATTGGAGTTGTTATTATTTCTATGTTATTATGATAGTACAGGGGTTGGACAAAATAATGGAAACACCTTCACCTCAAGATGATAATGCCCCAATCCATACAGCTAGAATTGTTAAAGAATGGCATGAGGAACATTCTAATGAAGTTGAGCATCTCGTATGGCCGGCACAGTCCCCAGACCTCAACATTATTGAGCATTTATGGTCAGTTTTAGAGATTCAAGTAAAACGTCGATTTCCACTGCCATCGTCTCTAAAAGAGTTGGAGGGTATTCTAACTGAAGAATGGCTTAAAATTCCTTTGGAAACAATTCACAAGTTGTATGAATCAATACCTCGGAGAACTGAGGCTGTAATTGCCGCAAAAGGCGGACCTACACCATATTAAATTATATTTTGTTGATTTTTTAAGGTGTTTCCATTATTTTGTCAAACCCCTGTATTTTACAGGTCTGGCCCACTTGAGATTGAATTGGTCTGAATGTGGAACCTGAATTAAAAGGATTGTTAATATCTTTGTGTAATTTTTGCATTTCATAAATTCATCCCAAGGGCCGGACTGGACCCTTTGGCCGGCTGGATTTGGCCCCCAGGCCGTATGTTTGACACCTGTGCTTTAGATAGATTTTTTTTTTTTCTTCTTAATGGAATGTCCTGTGCAGTGGAGAGCATTTCTTAAGTAATGCTTTAAAACTCTTGTCCCCTATAGAGGATAAAAATGCATTACTGGGAGGGTGGATATAAACATACTGAGCACCCCTTAGCAAGAGATTCAGGATAACTAGTGCTCAATAACTCTGTTACTGTCCCTTTTTATTAATTCTCGCTTCAGTTACTACAGGTCACCTCAACTCCCAAATTTCAAAGGATTCTCTTTTTTTTGTTGTCATGTAGGTAAAGACAGTTTATCAATTAGATGTCCAACAGAGTTATTACTTGCAGTGGTGGGCTGTCAGGGCCTGCAAAGTCTTCTCTGCTGGTCTAAATATCATCAAAAACACTGACCTACATTTACAGCCTAAATTGCAATATTTGTTCCTTGAA
Organism: Sphaeramia orbicularis; assembly: GCF_902148855.1. Classification (NCBI taxonomy): domain Eukaryota; kingdom Metazoa; phylum Chordata; class Actinopteri; order Kurtiformes; family Apogonidae; genus Sphaeramia; species Sphaeramia orbicularis. Next base: position 26,060,241 of record NC_043970.1, on the reverse strand, counting down.
ATTGTATTAATTCATTCCCAACAGACTATTCGCTTCATATCTTAGCGTTTCTCTTGGCTGCACTGCTTCTTGTACGTGTATGCGGATGTAAGATATTTTGCCCAATCAGATTTCAGTCACTATGTGCTGCCAGGGCTAATCTAATCTGCCCTGGGCCTGCAGAATCAGTAGTGCATGCCCATGTAACCTAAACTATATAGTATCGGGACTGTCTCTTTAACCAATCAGATTTCAGTTTCACCTCACAGCTAGCTGGTCCCTCATGTCATCAGCATTTATCTGTCCTCTGACTGGATAGTAAGAGCAAAACTATTATTTGATATAGCTTTGGTAATATTCTTTTTGATTCATGCCAATAAAGCTCATTGAATTGAATTGAACTATTAATACATTTGAGGTAGAATTTTTTCTACCCACAATGGCTGACAGAGGAGAGGAAAATGATTTGGTCTCCGACAAACTTAAAAATCCATTTTCAAAGCAGACTTTTCCAGAAAAGCTGGATATCATGAGGAGAGGTCAGCCAACCCTGACGCTAGCTAGCTGGTCAAGCGGACATTCTCTGCCCTTAAGAACAAAAACTTGTGCCATGAATACATCTGGACACAGGTGACTCAGCCTTGGCTTCCATGACCATAAAAAACGATTAACTGATTTAACTGAAACACACAAATCACCTCTGTGACAGTCAGAAGTTTTTGTGATTCCTGAAGTTTAAAAAAAAAAAAAAAAAAAAAAAAAAGAAGAGGTTGGATATGTGTATATATTTTGCTATTTAAATAATGAGCATCTCTGGTGACTAGGCTATGATGTTTTTTATTTAAATTTTTATGTTTTTGTCATGTTATTAGATAAATATTGAATCTTAACTGCTCCAGATGTTGTACATTTGTGGTTGTAGTGTGATAGTTTGGAGTTGTCTTAGGTGGGTTTCTTGCTTTAGTAATAATGGTATTCAATGTAAATATGCAAAATGTCTCTCTCTCTCTCCCTGTGTAATGCCACACCTTGTTATTTTGCTTTTTTTTTGTATAGTACTGACAGTTTCTATAATTGTGACATCATAGTGGTGGTATTAAGAGGTGGATTAAGTCAAGTAAATCCCCACTGAAGGCCCAAGTATCAAATGCACGACCCACCACTGATTACTAGTATCGCTAGTATCATCATATAAAAATAAAAGGCTATTCTATTCTATTCTGTTCACTTTTGCTGCATAATAGTTAACAACAAATGGAATTGTATTCTTGATAACCTCAATAATTTTTCCTCAATTGAAGTTATAATAAGTTGCACATCAGATAAAGCTGATAACTCAAGAAACATATGACTTTTCAGTTGCATGAAACAACTGAGAATAATATAAAAATAACAGTTCATTGGTTCCCTTATTGCCAGAGATCAGGTTCAACACAACCGAAGATCTGAAAAACCCTGGAGAGAAGATAACTCTAGGAATGCCTATAATGTTTGAATAAACGCTCCTCTAACTCAGAAACAGTCTGATGTTTGTGTACAGTAAAACAGGTACTACACTGTTTGTAGGCAGGGTACAAGAAAAAAGTTATGTCTGTTGACGGCTTTGGTACAAACAGATCTAGACCATGACATAAGGCATGAATTGTGGTGATAAATACTATGATAATTTATGAGACCACAAACCTACTTTATATTCTATGGCTTTCATCGTGACAAATTAACAAAGTGAGACATGCAAATATAGGTACTTTATTTAGACATGCTACGGTCGATGTTACCCAGGGAGTGGGGGATGTGTGTGGGCGTGTTTACACATCATGAGCTGTCTTTTGACAGTCTTCAAAATGCAACAGTCTCCAAATGCAAACGTGACAAGAAATGCTGACTTGTTTTCAGCTGACGATAAGCAGACTTCTGTGTTAAGTGGAAGCCACACTGAAAAGCATACCGGTTTTGAGCACTGCACTATAGCGCAACTTCATTTTAAGAGTAATCGGAAAGTATTCGATATTGTAAAGGCTAAAGTTAAAATAGGTGTAAGATGAATGGATCCTTAAAACGGGTATCCAGACACGCGCAGTTGTATACTTCCGAACTACAATCACAAGTAGCTCCAGATGTTTCCGAGTGAACTGCTGATCCACTCATCTGCTCTTGACGTGCCGTCTTCACTACGACGGCCGCGCTGCTCTCCGGCTAATACGACTTAATCTTAATAATATGTCATGTTCGCTGAAACAACAGTCAGTTAGTCAAACTCAGTGTCCTTAACGCTTTAATTGTGCCGAACTTCCAACGTTATGATAAAGTTTAACTTCATGATTGTGATAAATTTTTAACAGCAGCACAGCTGCTAGCTAAATTAGCACTACCGTTAGCCTAAGCTGCCCAACGGGAATCACAAAACTTATAGCGTCAGCTGTGTAGGTCACAGTTATTTAAGGAGTTTATTTTAATGTGTTGGCAAATAACATCTCTCAGTTTAGATAACTTCTGTCAATGCCTAATATTGGAGTTTAATCTCTGGCGAGCAAACAAGTACAGTAGCATCAATGACAAACTCCCTTGGATGTTCGCTATCCGCCATTTTACAACTTACCTCTCATAAAATCAAAGACGCACTGAAACCAAAAATCCAGACGTCGCTTGCTTTGTACAGGTAGATCTTTCATTAATTATCTGCAAAAGCTGTCATTTCCAAATCTCAAAAATAATACTTTTATTTGCTAGCTAACATTAAGAGGCTCCTTGTGGCTAACATAGCAAGGTACAGTTGTATTTCGTAGTTATGCATATAGCTCACACTACCACCTGTCGGCCGAACATATGTACTGCATGTAGGAGCTATATCCTGTCTGTCAGAGACTTCTACCTCTCACTTATCAGCCTAGAAAACATGATGAAGAAATGATTTAGATCACATGCTTTTTTCTGTGGCAGAACATTTTCTGATAGCTCACAGATACAGAGAATAAAAGTAGACCAACACAGTGATCAGTTGACAAGTTAATGGCATGAGAAACATTAGGCATCTATTATAAGTTTATTAGGAAGGAAATAGTTACACTGTAGTTGTGATTAGATGAAAATTAGCATTTGTTGAAGCGATTCACTTTATGTAGGTTAAGTTTTGACTGACTTGATTAATCTACTGGTTATAATATGCAATTAGATAAATACCTTACTATGAATTGCTAAATGTCCACACCACTATTTTAGATGTGCTGAGCTCTGGCAAAACATATATTGATTATCAGAAGAAAGTAATATATAGGCTGATGGACACTTACCTAATCCTTCACTTAAAGTACTGTCACTGCTGGCCTATGTCTGTATCTCTGTGCACGAAGTTATATATCTAGCTAGTGTCACTAAAAAGTGTGTAAAAAAACAACAACAAAAAACTCCATTGTTTAAACAGAGCCTACCTCAATTATCAAAGGTTAGTCATAATGAAAACCTCAACATCAATGTTCCTTGCTTGCCAGAGGTGTATAAAGAACTCTAAGGTCCAGGTCAAATGAGCCTCAAATCAAGAGGCAACAGTGCAATCATTACTGATAATCACAACCGATAGCCTGCACCCAGACAAAAATCCATTCTTCTGCATTATTGTAGAAAATTCTGTTTTTTGGCATATAACAGAGAGCAATGAGCATGTAAATTATCATGTTTATGTTTGTGATTCTGATCTGTCTTTATGGTGGTGCACATAGACTGGCTTCTTGACCAGAAAACTCTTATTAATATCTAAACAATTTGTTAATGATAATTCTATAGTTAGGCTATATTGAGGTTGTTGTCAAATTTACACTCTTCACAAGGAAACAAAAGTTGGATAAATTATGAGTCTTCAACATTTCACACCTTTGACAGTTTATTGTTCCATCAATAACATCTTACAGGTTTTGTAAGCAGTACCGAATTGAAAAGCTACCATCTGTTTGTAAGTTTGCCTATTATTTCCTATCATCCATGTCATGTGTCTGACATGTACATTGATGTGTTTGTGAAAACAATATGATCCACTCAAAGCTGTATCTTCAGGGCAGGAGGGAGATCAAACAGTTGTGATGTAGTGCAGTGTCATGCAAAAAAACAAAAAACTTGTGACACATGACGATGAGAGGACATCTAGAGTTCTTGAATTGTAGATTTTCTGGAGGCAAGGCTTCATCTACACGAACTCATTGAGGAAACTGTTTACTGTCCCTCAGGCGTCTCCTCCAAAGGCTGGTTCTCACAGAAGGAGGGTACGACGAGGAGATCCGGGTCCGTGATCTCATGTTCAACTTCCATGAGGCTGTGATAAAATATAACAGGATTACATATAGATTCATTGCAGCATGTGTCCTGTGCAGCCGACAGAACTACAGTGTAATATGTATTCTACTTGGTAATAGTGTTTCAAAGAAAGAAATCACCAAACCCGAACAAGAATGAAGTGGGCTCAGTGAAGTAGAATGTTGCTCACAGGCAAACATTCCCATAGTTACAGGACATAGAGTAATGGACTGAAGAAGAGAACAAAATGAAAACACTCAATACCACTGTCAGACTTCACCAGGAAAAAGGTCTGTTTTAATCTGTTTTCTAGTCTCTCATCTACCTTTCCCGTCTGACATTGTTTCCCATCCATACGTTGATTTTTATTCCTTCCCTTCAATAGTTCGGCTCCCAGCAGTTATCGTGCCATAATATCTGGCATCATCAGGAATGTCCAGAGGGTGTGCTGTTGATTGCAAGGATTTTTTCACACAACTTTGGTTTTTGCTGTCAATCTCATAGAATATCCCCTTCCAGATGGTGACAGAGCCATGGTAGATAATAAAAAAAGTTAGGTCATAGATGGGATGTTTGGGAGTTACTGCATTTGTTAAAAGAAGAAGTGAGTTACCTCTTTAAAAAACATCAGGAGATCCAAACCGAGTGAATGGTTGTCGGTAAGCTTTCATTTGATCTGAACCGAGTAGTTTGTTGGCTGTTGAATCATAAGTGATGGCACCATATGCTTTAATTTCACCCTTTAGGGACATCTGGTTTCATTGAAAGTGGAAAAAGTTTGGTGTTATTCTAAAAAACCCATCCATCATTTTGGTTGGACTTTGATGATTTTGAATAAATTTAGGAAACTTACCACAGTCATCAATCCTGTAATGTTGGGTGAATCTGAAAGAGAAATATTAAAAGGTTTGTTCATGCTGATAAAATGTTAACTGCATTTCCTTACTTGTGTACCACTGACTGTTAAATAATAACTGAAGAAAAAACAATTGAAACATACGACAGTGCTGGTGATGGTCTGCATTGGCGGGTGGCGGCCAAGCACATGAAGATGAAGAGTGAACAGCTCCATACATTTTTCCGGTCCAGAGGGAGTCCCAATCGAGATCACAAGTCAGAGATGACAAAAGACCCCTAGTCCCATGTCACTTTCTATGTATGTGCTGCTTCTTTTATAGGGCTAAAGGCAAGTGTCATCGATAAGAATTGCGTAAAAGACCCTTTGCCTCCTGCACTTCAACACCAAGCTGTGTAAACTCACAGTCTCATCCCGGTAGGTGGTGATTCAATCACAGTATTTGACAAGACCAACTTTTTCCTTTGTGATTGGCAGCTGTCTTAACATGTTGTCATGCCGTGTTTATCCTTGCCTGTTCATTCACAAATTGGGATCAAGTGGGGATAAAATAAATGGAGAATAAATAAGAAAATCCTTAAGAAGTATTTAAATGCTATAGAGCTCTTTATTATTAAGTGGGATACCAAAATAAAATGGTTTAATCATTTCCCAACTGACCCACTGAGGTAAAAATCATAACTATAGCTGATAAATAATACACAAATGATATCTTTGCTGTCTGTTCTTAAGAGAAAAAAACAGTGTGTGAATTATATATCCCAATGCAGTGGTGACTCTCATGAGTATTCTAATCCCATTATTAATGCTGGAGTGGCAGGTGGAAAGGTATGGTCAACTGTTATGTAGGACCTTAGCCTCCTTTATAAAAATGATCCAAGTTAAATAGAAAGCCTGTGGCGTTTATAGCAGGTCAACTGCATGAGCCTGGTCAGAGATGTGTTTTTGCCACAAATACACTTTGTGCAGCTGTTTTTTGTTGCTCAGCACATCAAAACGTCCCTGTTAGGTTGATGCTTTGTAGTTCACATCTCTACTATATTACAATGGCGTATCTAATTATTTTTACTCTTTAAACATTTTATCTCTATGTTGTTCTGTTGTGATTGTATTCTTTTTTCCCCCCAATACTTCATGTGCAAATTGTGAGTTATTTTAATGATCACTCTTTACTGTTCTACTACTTTGGAAACTGACGTGATTAAACAATGTAAGTAAAAAGTGTAGGTCTGCAGAAACAAATGTGGTCACTACTGCCATGTTTACAATTAATGTGTTTTAAGTTATAATTTAAGTCTATGTATAATGTGTACAGTATGTGGCTATAGGTGTGTGTGTGTGTGTGTGTGTGTGTGTGTGTGTGTGCGTGTGTTTGCATAGAGATCCATATATGGATACAAGATAGCATTGATGAATTGGAGATTATATGTAATAATGTCGACAAGGTTAACATAAATGTACAGATGGTAAATATTGTGTTAGAGTAATTTGTGTAGTATAATGAAAATTAGTTCATGTATAGAATGAGTTAGTGTAAATACAAATATGATTGATCAATGGGTTTTGTGTGTATTCTTTATACTTGTAAGAAATGTCTGAATAGGTGAATATTAATATGAGAAAACATATATCTGTAAGATCATGAGACAGATAGAAAGTAAATGTGTAAAAAATGAAATAATGAAATGAAATAAACTGTAGTTTAGTTAAGTTTAGTTCAATTACTGAAAATTTCAGGGGGATTTTTCCCTTCATTGGTCAGGTTCTTTTTATTTTGTTTTTACAGGTTCAAAATGAAAATCCGAAATAATCAATGTATCAGTTTTGTTCTGTGCTGTATTTTGCATGACTTTTGTATAGCTATTTTGAGGCTTATTATAAGCTTCTCTACAAAGTACTTTCATTTTAAATGTGCTCTTCTTAAAATGATTAGTTTTATCGCAATGACTTCTGAAAAAAAGAACATTTTTAAGAAACGTCAATTCTTTTATAATTTTTCTAATTTTGATAGTGATAAATATAGACTGGCCTCTGGAAAAGAAAACTCACAAATAATAATGGCTATAGTTATATTAAGGTTGTTGTCAAATTTACACTCTTCACAAGGAAACAAAGTTGGATAAATTATGAGTCTTAACACATTTCACACCTTTGACATTTTATTGTTCCATCAATAATATCTTACAGGTTTTGTAAGCAGTACCAACTTGAAAAGCTACCATCTGTTTGTAAGTTTGCCTATTATCTCTATCATCCATGTCATGTGTCTGACATGTACATTGATGTGTTTGTGAAACAATATGATCCACTCAAAGCCATATCTTCAGGGCAGGGAGAGATCAAACAGTTGTGATGTAGTGCAGTGTCATGCAAAAAAACAAAAACAATCAAAAAAAACAACAATGAAAAAACTTGTGACACATGAGATGAGAGACATCTAGAGTTCTTGAATTGTAGATTTTCTGGAGGCAAGGCTTCATCTACACGAACTCATTGAGGAAACTGTTTACTGTCCCTTCAGGCGTCTCCTCCAAAGGCTGGTTCTCACAGAAGGAGGGTACGACGAGGAGATCCGGGTCCTTGATCTCATGTTCAACTTCCACGAGGCTGTGATAAAATAATAACAGGATTACATATAGATTCATTGCAGCATGTGTCTGTGCAGCCGACAGACTACAGTGTATATGTATTCTACTTGGTAAATAGTGTTTCAAAGAAAGAAATCACAAAACCTGAACAAGAATGAAGTGGGCTCAGTGAAGTAGAATGTGGTCATAGGCAAACATCCCATAGTTACAGACATAGAGTAATGGACTGAAGAAGAGAAAAAATGAAAACACTCAATACCACTGTCAGACTTCACCAGGAAAAAGGTCGTGTTTAATCTGTTTCTAGTCTCTCATTCTACCTTTCCCGTCTGACATTGTTCCCATCCATACTTGATTTTTATTCCTTCCCCTTCAATAGTTCGGCTCCCAGCAGTTACCGTGCCATAATATTTGGCATCATCAGGAATGTCCAGAGGGTGTGCTGTTGATTGCAAGGATTTTTTCACACACTTTGGTTTTTGCTGTCAATCTCATAGATATCCCCTTCCAGATGGTGACCGAGCCATGGTAGATAATAAAAAAGTTAGGTCATAGATGGGATGTTTGGGAGTTACTGCCTTTGTTAAAAGAAGAAGTGAGTTACTCTTTACAAAAACATCAGGAGATCCAAACCGAGTGAATGGTTTGTCGGTAAGCTTTCATTTGATCTGACCGGAGTTTGTTGGCTGTTGAATCATAAGTGATGGCACCATATGCTTTAATTTCACCCTTTAGGGACATCTGGTTTCATTGAAAGTGGAAAAAGTTTGGTGTATTCTAAAAAAACCCATCCATCATTTTGGTTGGACTTTGATGATTTTTGAATACATTTAGGAAACTTACCACAGTCATCAATCCTGTAATGTTGGGTGAATCTGAAAGAGAAATATTAAAAGGTTTGTTCATGCTGCTAAAAATGTTAACTGCATTCCTTACTTGTGTACCACTGACTGTTAAATAATAACTGAAGAAAAACAATGAAACATACGACAGTGCTGGTGGTGGTCTGCATTGGTGGTGGCGGCCAAGCACATGAAGATGAAGAGTGTAACAGCTCCATACATTTTTCCGGTCCAGAGGGAGTCCCAATCGAGATCACAAGTCAGAGATGACAAAAGACCCCTAGTCCATGTCACTTTCTATGTATGTGCTGCTTCTTTTATAGGGCTAAAGGCAAGTGTCATCGATAAGAATTGCGTAAAAAGACCCTTTGCCTCCTGCACTTCAAACACCAAGCTGTGTAAACTTCACAGTCTCATCCCGGTAGGTGGTGATTCAATCACAGTATTTTGACAAGACCAACTTTTCCTTTGTGATTGTGCAGCTGTTCTTAAATGTTGTCATGCAGTGTTTATCTTTGCCTGTCATTCACAAATTGGGGATCAAGTGGGGATAAAAAAAAAAAAAGAAAAAAAGCTGAATAATAAAAATAAAATATAAATGACATAAAAATAAGGAACCCTTTGGAAGAAATGTAATACTTTAGAGCTCTTTATTATTAGTGATTACCAAACTAAATTGGTTTAATCATTTCCCAACTGACCCAGTAGGCCAAAATCTATCCCCATCCAGACTATACCCAGGGTTAAAGTGGCCCAGGCCAGATTATAGCCCCCAGACCAGATTATACCCACAGTAGTGTTGAGTGATATACACAAGAATGGTTTAATTTTCAACATTTTATCTGGTGTTCAGCTCTGTCAGGTAACTTAAATGAGCAAGCAAACTGACTTAAGTCTTAAAAATCTAAACAATTACTTTTATTACTTCATCCATAACAATTAAATTTGTAAAAATATCAGACTTCCATAAAGATCAAAGATTTTACCACACTTCTCAGTAGTGTTTACACATTAGAATAAAAGCACTTTAAAAACAAAACACTAAAATGCCATTGTAACATAATGTTTATTATGATAACATTATGTTAATTTGAATCTTCAGAATAGAATAGAATAGAATAGAAAAGAAAAGAAAAGAAAAGAAAAGAAAAGAAAAGAAAAGAAAAGAAAAGAATAGAATAGAACAGAATATCTTTGATACTGTAATAAGTACAACAAATTAAAAATGCCATCCAATCTGTGTATCTTAATTAAAAACAGAAACAAAAAAATCATCAAAGCGATCATGATTGTTTTCTGGGTCATGCACACAGGTGGAAGTGTTATGAAAGATTGTATCTCATGTATGTCATGTATCTTTGACACGGTGTGACAGGCCAAAGTATACCCCCAGTCAGGACTTCCATTTAAATAGTTTGGCCCAGGCCAGAGTATACCCTGGGGTGTAAAATAGCCTAGGCCAAACTGAACCCCCCCCCCCCCCCGGGCCAGAATATTCACCTCCAGACGAGACTATACCCCTTCAAGCCCACTATCCCTCCAGACCAGACTACACCCTTCTAGACCAGACTATACCCCTCCAGACTACACTGTACCCCTATAGGCCAGACTATACAACTCCAGACCAGACCGTACCCCTATAGGCCAGACTATACAACTCCAAACCAGACTGTACCCCTCCAGGCCCGACTATACCCCTCTAGACCACACTATACCCCTCCAGACTAGACTATACCCCTATAGGCTAGACTATACCCCTCCAGACCAGACTGTACTCCTATAGGCTAGACTATACCCCTCCAGACCAGACTGTACCCCTATAGGCTAGACTATACCCCTCCAGACCAGACCGTACCCCTATAGGCTAGACTATACCCCTCCGGACCAGGCCGTACCCCTATAGGTTAGACCATACCCCTCCGGACCAGACTGTACCCCCATAGGCTAGACTACACCCCTCCAGACCAGACTGTACCCCTATAGGCTAGACTATACCCCTCCAGGCCCGAATATACCTTTACAGACCAGACTATACCCCTCTTGTGTAAAGAGGATTTGATTGTATTTACACAGTATATTTACTCACTTTAATTTACAAAGAGATAAAACATTTGACATGGGAAATACATATTTTTTCTTGGACACATGTAACATTACACCACCACTGTTCAACTACCACATCACTGTCCTTATTACAGTCTTTCAGAACACAATAACCTGAGTGCACAATCATGAGTAAATGTGACCTTGAAGCATCCTTAGGTGTTTAACTTTGAACAGTAATACAGCAGGGAGGATTTGCTAGTCTTAGAACTTGAAGTTTCAGGCCATTATGACTTGTATTATATTGTTACGACTCCTTTGTTGGTGTGTGAAAAGGAGATGTTGACCTGACAATCAAAATGAAGATGGAGTCAGTGTAGGTGTGAAACAAGTGCAAAGGTTTATTGAACAAAAACAGCAAAGGATCACCAATGTGGAGGAGGAAGGAACAAGGGGGTAGTGCTAACCAAAATCAGACAAATACAATAAAACCGTGCTTAATCTGGTCCTACCCCTTAAACAGAACAAAAATCTGACTCCCATCTAAAAAAAGAACTTAACCAAAAGAAATACAGAAGTGGCACCAACCCTATAACCTGATGTGCCTAGACAACAGTGATCTACATGAAGGAAAGAATGTACATGGTGCCCCAACTTACCTATGCCCACTACCTCACTCCACAAATGACTGACATTAACTCAGTGTGTGACAAGCTGAACACCACAACCAGCAGCTCCAACAGGCAGACAGAGAAAAAAACAGGACAACCACTGCAGGCACGGTCCTTTTATAGGAGGGCCCTGGGATGTGATTGGCCACCACCACTTTCCACAGGTGCAGGTTAATCAGTCTGATGGCACCTGGAGAGCAGACAGATTAGAGGAGAGGAAGGACCAGGAGGGAAAAACACCCACAAACACCCCTGCACTGCATCACTGCCTGGCACGTAACATATATTAAAAAACAGTCAAATTAATTATCATTATGTTACAATTGCATTATGATGTTTTGTTTTTAATGGGTTTTTATTTTAATGTGAAAACACTGTGACAGGAGGTATCCTTTAGCCTGTTAGTGTTGTGTTAGTTTGATTTCTGAGAATCTCAGGGGATTTTTGATGTGTTGTACAGGTTCACTTTTGCCTTTTTGTTTTGTTTTTACATATTCAAAATCAATATGAATAATAATGTATCACACTGGTTCTGTTCTGTGTTTGGTATGACTTTTGTATACCTATTTTACTGCTTATTATAAGCTTCTCTATAGAGAACTTTGAGTTTAAATGTGCTTGCTATAAAATGATTAGTTTTATTGGTTCATATATTAAATTTTTTCTATTATCAGTTAATGAACCTCTGGTTTAACATTGGCCACCATAAAGTAGTTGCTTTCTGCAGCTAACACTTATTCCCCTTTCTGGTTATTAAAATGCTTATGATGTATTTAGAAGGTTTAGATGCCACTGGATCAGATAGGAGCTATCAGGAGTGTGGTGTAAAAGAGATGAAATAAAGACCCAGCGACAGCCAGGGCCAGAGCTCTGACTGTATGTGAGGTGTGATTTTTAACAGGTTACATGAATAGCAAAGGTGCATGTCTCACCAAACAGCAGGCTCAAAGTTCACACAACCTTCAGCAGCAACTAGAACAGAAAGCAAAACAAATTTATTTTAAATATGGTTCCCAAACCCCCCCCTTATACAATTAAAAGACTTCTTTACAGGTTAACTTCCCTTTATGTCACATACATCACATTATCCTTGACATAGTTTGAATGAATTCCATAATAATCTAAAAAAATACCAAAAACAAACAAAATAAACCAAAAACCATGGAGTCAATCCCCCTCTCCCAAAGTTATTTAGTCCAGCCTAAACAAGCCTACTGGTTGATTGACAGCTGTTGGATCCTGTGTCTGCTTTTACATGTCTGTGTCAAGCAAACATACCCCCTGGAAGCAGACGCCAAGGAGACAAGGGTGAAAGAGTACCGAAAATAAAAGAAAAAAATTAACAAAAAACTGTATTGGGTGATTTTGTCAACTTTACGTGATGAGTGTATGTGCTTTTACACCTTTGTAAAGAGGATGTAGCCACAGTTACATAACCAGATGTGTGCTAGTACTTGGTTGCCATGAACTTTTTTTTTTTCTAAAAAAAAAAAGGCCTTAGCAAAGGGAAGGAAATACATAACGAAACCAAGGGATCTTAGTAACCACAAAAGAATGAGACTGAAAATAGAGTAAACTACTGCGTCACGAGGGAAATTTAATGTTACTGTATGCAGGAAATATAGGGGGAGGGAGTTATGAAAATGAGGGAAGCCCTTCTCCTTCTGGGCCCCTTCCTCCTTGTGCTGACTACAACATGCTCTCTAGAAGCTTCACTTCTTTTCGCCTTTTAAAAGAGGAAGTTAGGAAACATGACTCGCCTACACAGTTTATCTCATGGTTTCTTTTCTGTTCTACTGTGCAAACATAATGTAATTTATGTATTATTTTCTAACATTTTTGATTAGCATTATCATCATTCATTATCAAGGATTCAAGTCGAGAATGTAACGTTCTTATATCACCTTCTGTTTGTAGTTTTCACTTATTCTGATGTTACTTTGTGGACAACTTTAATCAGACCCTGCAGACAGAATATCTTTTTTGTTTTGGCTCTGAAGGCCTGATGAAGATGTAGATACACTGGGTGCAATATTAACACACACACCCTTCTAACACAATTATGTCAAATACTAACACAAAACAAGCTGAAAGATTCATATTGAATAGATACTCAGTGACATCAGCTCATTGAACATCACACATCCTAGGGAATATTTCATCTTGCTTGCTGTGGTGTGCTGTGACTAAAAAATGGATTCTTAAGAAATGGAACACTGAGGAATCCCCTACACATAAATACTGCATCAGTGGTCTTATATCCTATTGTATTTCTGAAAAAAATAAATAAATAAAAAAAATAAAAAAAAAAGGAAACCCATAAACTTCATCTGTGCCCCCTCTGTAGATGTCTTAGCATTAATAATTAGTCTAACCCTTAATCTCTAGACTTTACTGTGGGGTGGGGTAATGAGTGTGGGACAAAGGGGAGTGGATAGTGTCATTGTGATATGTTTCTGATAAATTTTACTGTTGTTTTTTTTACCTCCGCCAAGTGTAATGGCACATCCAAAACAGTACAATAACAACACAAAGTCAAAAAGTTATGAATGGATTTTCATGAAATTTTCAGGAAATGTTGATACTGGCACAAGGAGCAAATGATAAAATTTGGGTGGTGGTGGTGGTGGTGGTGGGGGCTGATCTGCCTTGGTGGAGGTCTGCACTTTTCTGGTTGTTTTTATATCATACATACTACTTTTGCATTCTGTACATTTACATCTTTCTAAAAATAAACTGACACAAAAGTACGCATAATTTGTGTAAATTTTCTATACATCTCTCCTCAGAATAGCCTCATCCTCATTCAAAACAGTACAATAACAACACATATTTTATTTTCAGAAATAAAACATATGTATATCAGTAGGAAAGGTGGCCTCAAGTACAGATTAATGTTTAAATTAGATTTGCATCTCACAGTGTCTTGGTTATATAGGCCATACTTGATACTTCCTACAGAAAGCAATAAACTGGCAGCACACATTTAGATACATAACAGACAGCAACCTTTGAACAACTGTCTTACCAGTACAGGAGGATTTTGCAAGGAAACTGTCCATTCAGTCGATGCAAGTGAACCACGCAGTGCAATGAGAGGCAAAACGAAACTGTAACACCACAGAGAGGTAGGTGAAAACCACTGCCAAGGGTTTCAAGTGTGGAGGAAATTTTATTCAGAAAGGAGTTTTATTCAGATATTCTGTTGTTTTGAAATTCACCACAGGGTTTACCTGGCAGGAAATTTCAAAGAAACTCTCATCTCTACAGTGTCAGTTTCTCTTCAACATTCAGTGTGTGTATGTATTTTTATCCACTACATTCATGAAATATGTATAAACTTTAGCAGCAAAACATTAGGTGTTTTAAGATCAGTTTTGTCATGTCCAGAATCAAATGTATTTTCAGCTTACACATTAATAATATAATACTCCATGCTCAAATTTGATTTCCCAGATTCCTTTTTGAACTCCTCACTCTCACAGTAGTTCTTTTAAATGATGTGGGATGACTTGTTTGCAAGATAACAAGGATTTTTACAGAGCTTAGTAGGGCAGCCTTCTTCAATGTTGCTTCCTCATTCAGGAATAACCTTCAGAATGTGACACAACTTAATGGCATTGTCTCACAGTATGAATTTAAAACACTGATAAAAAAACAAAAAAAACAAAAAACAAAATCCTGTGCAGCTGATTCTGACATTTTGTCACATAAAGTTCCCCATTGTCCTCCTGTGTCTTTTAATGTCTCTTAATATTTTATACATCTTTGTCTTTGTTTTCATGAATTTTAGGATGGAATGGTGTGCATTCTCAACTAGGTTTCCCTGAAAATAGAGATTTTATTCTCAGTGTACATCATGGTAAAATAAAATAAAATAAAATAAACAATAATGAATGAAATGTCCTCAATACATTTTATTAAAAAAAAACTAGAAACACAGAAAATCGAGTGTTTTTAAGCCTCCAAACTTGTGTATCCCTTGATTCTCAATATCCTCCTGAGACCCAGCAATGCATTTTTGTCCTCTGTAGGGGGAAAGAGTTTTACAGCTTTATTAAAAAAAAAAAAAAAAAAAAATGCTGTCCATTGCAAAGGACATTCCATAAATAAATATAAAAACTGTCGTATCATGCTGTTTCCAATCATGACAATTATTAAATGCAAAAAGCCAAAACTTTTCCTTTCCTGGGTCTCGGGAGGGTATGATCACATGACAGAAAAGACTTATGATCAGAGAGTTTCCAGTACATGCTCCTTTTACTGCAAAACAAGTGCAGATGAGGGAAGTGTGTAGCAGTAGGTGTCATGGCTGAATGAAACATTTCACCAGAAACGTGTGATAGAAATACAGATTTAAAAAGTATACGTTTACACTGTTTACACTACACAACATTTAACATAACAAGTGTAGACTGATGTACTTTACACACACTCTGAACTGACTTTCATGGTATAGTCGCTGAAAAAATGATCAGATCACCCCTTGTTTTCTTCAATTTCTTGTTCATTTTAATGCCTGGTACAACTAAAGGTACATTTATTTGAACAAATTTAATGTTAAAAACAAAAATAACTTATAAGAGTTTAATTTCAGAGCTGATATCTATCCATTTTCCACATTTTCTTGATAATAACCAAAATCACTTAAATTCTTACATCAACAGCTATGGCATTATACTGCCAAAAATAGTGATTTTAGGCATTCCATGTTTTCTTTTTTGTCTGTTTTAGTCATATGATACACACAGGCATTAGTACTTGATTGCATAACCATTGTTTTTGATGACTTTTGATGGTCCAATCATTTTTTCTGTGGCTATGCAGTTATACATAGCAATACCTGGCCAAAAAACAAGCCACACACAGAATATTTCATCTGACTGCCTTAGATTTGATTACTTTGGCATTTGTTGTGATATCATTTATGCAACACAGTGCCTATGCAATCAAAATAGACATCAGAGTTTCCCTCTTATACTCTTATACTATAAGAATGGACATAAAACTGCCCCCACAGACTTATACTGTAGGTACTAGGCATGATGGGTAGTGACCTTGCCTCTGTCTCTTCTCTGGAATAGGGTCAGCCTGGACTCATAAGACCACATCCCCTTTTTTTATTGAGACACAGTCCAGTCTTCATGCTCTCTATCAAACTGATGGTTGTTCAGTACATGAGAAATTACTCACTGCTTCAGCTATGGGTAAAGAACTTGTTGCAGCCGAAACATCTTCGTAATCTTAATAATAAAATATCAAATGGAAGGATCTGAACTATTGAATCAAGATGACAACTTTTTTTTGGCCTGACTATTTGTTTCATAATACTTATACTGGTGGAAAGGTACTGTGTTGTGTTCTACTTGCAGTGAAGCATTTTCACAGCATATATGAGCAGTTTAAAAAAAAAAAAAAAAATCCATTTTTTATTGATTTGGATAAGCAGATCATACAAAACTTCCCTTTCGGGTACAATTAAATGTCCATACTTCAAATGTGTATTTGTATTTGTATTTATTTATTTAGTTACAGGACAGTGTGTACTGGCATTAGTTACAAAGAACAAGATGCGTGCACCAGATTTAGCAGAGAAGCCAATTTCCATGTGTTGTCCTGGACAAACGACCAACATGACAAACATCACTTAGATTACGAAGTCATAATATGCAATTTTGTGCAAAAAATGTGAATGAGGAGTGAGTTGCTAATCCAAGTATATGAGCACTTTTTAGTATGAGATACAAACATTTAGAAACATCAAGAAATTGTACTGTAATATTCTGATGTTCCATTCCTAAGAATTGCATTTTTGATATGTCATAATATTGGATTGATATTTTAATAATGTTACTAATTCAGGTAAAGGGTGATATGATTCCTGTCACCTCACAGTAAGAAGGTTCTGGGTTCAATCCCTGAAGCAACCTGTGTTAATAATACATATCTTCACATATTTTCATGTTTACCTTCCTGATACTTTCACAAAATTGCGAAGAGAGTGAATCCAACTTTATAATGCACGTTCTGTGTCCGATCAATCGATGTTGCAGCACAAGAGGGCGTTTGTACAGATTTTCCTCAGCCTTCACAGGCCTGATCGCCGCCAAACTCGCCAAATGAATAGAAACATTACCTGACTATCTACTAGGCACAATTTTATGTCCGTATTCAAATGTTGTGAGGTATGCTGGGCGATTTTTGCCTCTCTCTACGTATAGGCACTTTCCACACACAATGGCACCACGGGTACAATGGCGCTAGTGTATGATAATACGGCATGTGTCAGTTTTAACACTTCTTTTCCAAGAGTATAGGCTACATAAATATTTCCACCAGCATTTCTTTGAATGTTGTGTAACTTCCTAAAAAATGTAGCGTGATAATTATCCAGAAAAGAAAGATGTTTCCTTATTTTTTTTCTTGATGTCATAATTTCCTCCATGAAAATGATTCTGTAACTCTGCAGAAGCAGAAACTACCCACATCCATGCCAGGAATCAGCTTCATCCCCAACATCTTACTGGAGACTGATTTTCAAAACTCATCAATTTTTAAAGAAATTACCACAATAGTCTGGAAAGGCAAAAAAAGAGAACTGCCAGAGAAGAAATGACAACATATGGTAGGATGACAAATGGGTTAAATGTGTAACATGAACACATGTGTCTTTAGTCTTTAGGATGACCATGAAAACATGTACTTACTTCTTCCCTTCATTTCGTTGTTGACAGAACTTCCAAGTTTCTGTCATTACTCATCTAAATCATGAGACTCCTGAAACAGTCCCCCGAGATGTGCAGTCAGACCTTTACTTCATACAGATTTGACAAGTTTTTAAAATAATAGCGGTTGGCCAATTCACCATTTTTAGGTTAAATGATGAAATTATCAACAGGTGAAAGAACCGAGGAGTTTATTTATTTACGTCCTTATTCATCAGGTACTGTGTGTTTTTATAGAAGTGTGTCAGAGATATGGTAGGAGATCAGACTAAATAACGAGGACTAAACAAAAAGAAGTTTGTAATACAGGCAGTCAGTGGAATAATAACAATGAAAGTACCATAAAGATCATACATTCTTACTTGTTTCCTCTATTTGAACATGTATACGTGGCCAAACGCTTGGCTACTAACACTGCTACTTCAGTTTTTGTTTTATTTTTTAATTTCATGTGTTTCTGAAGTACATTGAAGGATGATTGAAACACTTTTATTTACAAATAAATCACATTTAATTGTGTCAAAACATTTGTCCATAACTGTATATCATCCTGAATACAACATTATACACCAGTCAGCCACAATACCATGATCACTGACAGATGACGAGATCATAATGTTGATTATTTCATCACAATCACACATTCAGTGGCTGAGACATATTAAGCAATAAGTGAATGTTTAGTCTTTGAAGCTGATGTGTTGAAAACGGCAAAATAGTCATGTGCAAGGATCTGAGAGACTTTGACAAAGGCTGTATCATGATGGTGCAGGTCTTTTTGGGTGGTCGTGGTTTGCAGTGGTTAGCACGCTACTGAAGTGGTCTAATGGAGGATAACTTTATTACCTCTGCCAAGGAGGTTATGTTTTTGCCAGTGTTGGTCTGTCTGTCTGTCTGTCTGTCTGTCTGTCCGTGCACAAGATAACTTACAAAGTTATGGACAGATTTGGATGAAAATTTCAGGAAATGTTGATACTGGCACAAGGAACAAATGACTAAATTTTGGTGGTGTGGGGGGGTGACTGCTCTGCCTTGGCAGAGGTCTGCGCTCTCCGAGTGCTTTTCTAGTTTCTTTCTAATCTAGCTGGACAAACAAATCATATCTCAAGTTGCTCAGATTCAAACACCCAAGATACTGCCTCATTTTTCATTCATCTTGTCAGGGCTTATCAGGACTGTCCAATCCTGGTCCTTGAGGGCCAGTATCCTGCATGTTTTAGATGTATCCCTCTTCCAACACACCTGATTCAAATGATAAGCCTATCATCGTGCTCTGCAGAAGCCTGATAAGGACCATCAGATGTGCTGGAAGAGGAGAATATCTAAAACATGCAGGATACCGGACCAGGACTGGACACCCCTGGTCTAAATGTTCGAGTATTGCCTAATTTACCCCCCAACATTCTAACCATATATGACCATATATACCATGCCATATATATTATGACCATATTATTTGTCAGTGGTCTTAATGTTATGGCTGACTGGTGTATAATGCACACAATGACCCCAAAATAACAACAACAACAACATCAACAACAAAAAATCTACATTAGATACATAATGACTATACTTTAAAACACCATTAAGTAGGTACATTGACATCATCTCAAACCTTTGAATCTGTCGCTGCCAACACTTGCACCTGCAGGGTATTTTCTTATTTCTTGCTTGTTTCAGATCAGCTGTTAATTTTAGTGGAAAAAAATTCTAATCCTAAATCCTTATTCTATATTTGGGTTCTCACTGAACAGTTTCCTCTGCCATATGAGTCAAACCAGTAACCACAAGATCCTGCACAGAGAGAGTAAAAGAGAGAAAGGAAAAAAGAAAAAACTCCAGATCTGTCAGAAACCGAAAGCAAGAAATGGCAAATGTATAAATTGTTCGTAGGCTTCAGTCTAGCATGAAGGACCTACTCAAAGCAGAGCTGACAACAACTCCAAGGTAAGTCCATCATCATCATTTCTCTGAAGATGGTGAGTTTCTGTTAGCTGGTCTTACCGGGTTATCTGAATGTGAGGTCTCTTAAAGCAGTGGATAAAAACAAAAGCAATGAATGTGTTATACTTAATACTTATGTAGAAAAAAAAGGATTTGTAGGTAATATTTTTATTTATAACTAGTGTTCATGTCCATCTTCAGGTTGTCAAAAAGCTGCAGTGTTCCAGTAAATGCTGATGTTTTGCTTTGTAAATTCTCATAGCTCTACTGACTTTTGCGTTCATTCGTGTCGATCTGTGTTTATTTTGATCGGTTCTCACCAGAATTCACCCATCATGCCTCATCACCACTACATGTGCCTGGATGGTGAGGTTGAGATGTTGACTCATGCTCTCGACTCTTGTGATTCTCTTTTGTTTATCATATGACAACTGTTTTGAACCCAAACACATGATGCAAGAGGATACATGTTCAATGATAAAAACTATTTTCTTTAAATTAAGATTGATACAACCAGCATGTTTTGTATCTTAGTTTTTTGGGGTTTTTTTTCTTTTTAACATTTTTTAACAGAGATTTTACTTGTCTTGTTGTGGTTCTGGCACTAATACCATGTATGATCATATTCTGTACCCTGACGATAGTAAGAGCTGTAAACAGATATTATAGGGGTACCTGATGAACTGCGCTGTTGGTGAATTACTTGCATGTCATGTGGCCAGGGTTCAGGGATATAATGTGACATTTTTTTCCAAAATATTAATTAACTTCCTTTTATAAATGTAGACATCGTCAGTTCCCATAAGGGGAATCCATGTTCTTAACCATAACCATGTAAGGCAAATTGGAAGTGATACTGTGTGTGTAAGTTGTTGGTGAAGCAAACAGAAGTGATACATCTTTCTCCGGTTTGTACCTGAAAAGCTGCTGACCGACCGGCTTTTGAATGCCGATTTCATTTTTTTGTGAGTAGATTTTCTAATATAAAGATGTTTCTTTTCTAGATGACCATTTGGTGGCAGGCTCTCATTCTCCTCTGTTATATATTGAACTGTGTGGACTCCTCGGCTCCATCTCTGGTCCTCCAAACCAAATATAAAAATTCATTTCGTCTCACAAGGTCTACCCGGACTCGTGTCCAGCAGCTGCTATTGAACTATGTGAGTAGTAAAAAGCAGCCCTTCCTCACACTTCTAACATTATATTTCCTTATGAGCAACCCTTTAATCATTGCAAAATCTATTTTAACAGAAGAAGCAACAGTTGGGAAACAAGGACTTTGAGGACAGAAGTCAACACTTGAAGGACCTCCCAGTACTTTCTACAGATTTCTACAACTGGCTAAATTTGTCGGTTAGTGAATTTCTTGGTACTTTTCAAAGAATTCCACAAAAATGATTCAATGTCCTCTTTATTCAAATTTCTTTAGAAAGTTTCCTGAAAATTTTTCCCATTGTTTTGAGATTGCTTCATGAAACTTAAGGGGAGAGCTGATGACATTCCAACAATGTCTGGTATTGCAGGGTATAAAACTTTGACAAAAAATTGAGAGGAATTCCCCTCTTACAAATTAAAGCACAGATGGGGAGAACAGTTTGTATTATGTAATAGCGTGGTTGTGTTTGCAGGACTGGGAACGACTCTACGCTGCTGTTGGGGATATGCAGGTCTATTGGAACATGCTGGAGTGGAAAAGAAAACAGCTAGAAAAGGCGGACAAAGAGCAGATGGTGGCTCAGACCACTTTACCTCAGAGCATTAGACACATTCAGCTCGACCTGAGGGACCTGATGAGCCAAGTCAGCAGTCAGGTGAGCACATTAACAGGCCTCTTACTGAAATACATGGAGGTAACTGCATTTTATCACCACATAAAGTCTGTAAATGAAACAACAGTGAAACTTGATGGATAAAGTTTGTGGTAACAAAGTGGCGTAAATGGTTTCTAATAAGATTGACATTAATAATAAATACATACATTTTATACATAATTTTGAACTCAAGTTACTTCTACAGTTTCTATCTTTACAGTCTGTTAAATCTCAGATTTTATAAGCTGCTTATCTTTATCTTGTCACTTTATCAGTCAGCATATAAAACTATTTACGGAGATACCGGTACTACCAGCAGGGGGAAGTTTGCTGTAAACTGCATGTTTTTGAGCAGTAAGAAATGCTGATGGTGATGAAATCTTGTAGCTTAGAATTTAACCACTGTGTCAGATGAAGCTGACAGGTATGAATACTGCTAATGGAGAAAACTAAGGATGGGGTGTAACCAATAAGATCTGAGATATAACAGTAAATTTAAATGTGGGCTTAATATTTAACAAATAATACATCACAATTCCCCCTTCTTTTCTCATGTGCAGAAACTCTTGTGAGCACATTTATGTACTGAAGCATTTACAACCAAAGTAGTGTTATTATAAAATGGCACTAAATTAGTGTTTCTTTCTTCCCAGATGAGTACATGAAGAGCACTTCAGACAGTCCAACCTCTACCACTGTTCAAACATCCATGAACCCTGGGAGCAACTCCAAAACAATATGGGACAAGCGAGTGGAGGGTTACATCATCTTGAGGGACCTAGACCTTTACCTCACCAAGCTGGCCAGAGACTTTCTCCTGCTGGCGTCAAAAGCACATTTATGACTTGGCACAGAGAAAGGAGCACTGGAAGCCAGACGTCACATGTAGGCACACAAACAGGCAAAGATTACAGGAAATCAAAACTGAACTGACACTGAGCATATGACAGAAAAATGAGGACGATTATTGTGATAACCACACAGTTTAATAAGTGTTAATCAGTGGCAAAACCTCAAACATGGATCTTATTGTAGCTAGTTTGCATTTTTGACATGCTGTTCTACTGTATATATAAGGGATTTTTTGGGTGTTTCCCATAGTTTCTGTCTTACCTCTAACTGTAAGTTTGCAATACACTTATAGCTGAACAGAGACAACCCTTCTCAACATCCTGTTTTTCCCCAGCCCTCTTTGTACTGGACTTTCCAAAGATATATTTACTATTTATTGACATATTTATTAAAATGCTATTTATTTCAGAGTGGTTTATTTCTCTTACAACATAGAAATACAGTGTTTTACATATTTTTTTATATTTGAGTGGAAAATATCTATGTATGTCTGACAATAAAGAGATGAAGCATTGAGCTGTGATGCCTTCATTTTATGATTTCTACTCTAATTATTTGCAACATTGAACATGGATATAAATCAGCAAGGGAGATGGTATCTTCAGTACAAGTAACAATGACAATAACTGAGTGGCAATCCTCCAGTTAGCTAAAAGGATACTGTCCCCTTGGTTCCTCCGAAAGAAACCCATTTGTCGTTGCTGGTTTCTTCATGTGCTGTTGATTCGAGGAGCAGTCTATAGGGGGAAATGAACACAGTCAGCTGGGACAAAATGTTTTTCGTATTAAAACACCCACTCCCTTCCTCAGGCTCCCCACATGACATCAGAACAGCCACTGACTCACCACTAGCAGATGTCCCCTTTGCCTTTGGCCACCTTCAGCTCTGAGCCCCTGACGAAATCAATGATTCCCTCCTTGCCCCGAGCCACAGCAAACTTAATACTGCACGCCACACAGGGGAGAACAAAGACAAGATAAGATGATAAGTACTGCACGAGAGGCAAAACACAGTCAGAGTGGAGCTCACCCTGCCCGGATTTATGTTCACGTGGTCGATCTTGCTCGCCATCATGGCTAGTTTTGTTACCACCTCAATCACATGGTTGCAGTGCAGCACGGCGTCACCCTGAGGAAGACACAGCTAAGTTGACGTAAATATGGTCATGCACTACCAAATAGTCATGAATACTGACTATTACTGTACCTTTTGCTTATTGTCCTCGTTGGGCATGTGCAGGACGAACATCCCATCACTGAGAGAGCTCACAGAGATACCTGATTGTTACATACCGATAAAATGAATTGGTTACCTTTGAACCACAATCTTTGAAAAAGCAAAAAATGTCAGTAATTTAGTATTAACTTACTGATTTTTAAACCAAAATGATGACAAGAAAGACATGATCACTGCTGAACTAAAATTGTATGCTGTAAAAATGTTGTGCTATTGTTTATCATATTGTTGTTTGTGTAGTTGATAATCTAGTTTGGAAGAGCTATATAACATATCAATGTAAGCTTGATGAATACGAAATAACTATCATCTCATTTGTAATAAGTGAATGTTTCAAACAGCAATAGCAGCTTATTAGCAGTTAAAATATAATAGAAACTTCATGTGACCTGAAGAATGTTTTAGATAATATTACTTTCATTATGTCAAACATAAAATGCCAGATTCATCTGGTTCTCACCTCTCAGGGCATTGTAGTCAATCCTTTGCTTGATCTTGGTTCTGTCCACTAACACAGCATAGGTATTGGTGAGAAGCAGCTGGCGAGGACGAGGCTTGAAACCCCTCCTATCATACTTTACGACTGAAACTCCATACTAAGAAACACAAGGAGAAATACAGCTGTAAGGTTATAGAGAAGTTCAGTAATATTTGATTATCATAATATATCAAACAGGTCAAATGCTACCTGTACTTTGTCGTTGCCGAGAGTCTGGACAATTTTCAGGTTGATTTGCTCACGTTCTGTACAAAATAATAAATAGCATCACAAATACTTTGTGTTTGGTTACATTTAGTATTGTGTAGGTGGACAGTTTGAATGTGCCGATACACACCAAGTCTGGAGTCCAAAACAGCTGCCGACACCTTGAGGGTAGCTGTCTTTCTGATCCTTGAAGATCTCACTGGGCTACAACTTTCTGCATCATCTACAGGCAACAAAAAGATTTTAAAAAATCATCAAGTAAAACCATTTCTAAAAGCCAAGTGAGCTCTTATTTGTAATCAGTGTACCTGTTTCTTCCATTCAGGTTGGATCCTCCTGCAGTATTTCATCACCATGTTCTGCAAGTGAAGCCTCTGTAGGTGCTCAGATGCCTGTATGGACCAAGAAAATGATGATGCAGCTGTGTGTTTTATAGCTCCACAGATTTACTTTCAAAAGTAAAAAGTAAGTGGAGCTTACTAATAGCCCTGTCTGGTCACACAACACTTCCTGCTCATTGATACCATGCCTACCAGGGATTGATTTTCTTAACTTTTAATCTTTTGAGAGAATGGCACATGTAAAGAACCTGTGTTTGAAATTTGAAAAGACCCAGGTGAATAATGCTCAAGGAATTGGTTGGACAAATGTTCTAAGTTGAAATTATGTTAAAAAAAAATCCAAAAATTGAATTTAGTCATCAAACTGTGCGCTGTACCTCTGCTAGTGGTAAAGACTGTGTGTGTGAAATTTGAAAGAATTGGGTGAATAGTGTTAGACAATTGGTTGGACAAAAATCCCAGATCTCAGAAGGGTGGACAGACGGAAAGTCAGATGGAAGGACAGATTTCTTGGTATATCTCTATACCCCCACCCTTTGGGGCAGGCAGGGTATACATATTGTATTGTTTGTACCTCAACAAGGGAAGGTGGGGGTGTCGGCCAGTTTCTGTCCAAAACATTCTTTGGCAGGTTCTTGCTCAGCTTCATGAGGAAGGAGTAGCGTACATGATCCAGGAAATACGCATTCTCAGGGCAGTATTCCTCATGGCGGTAGATGAAGCCTTTTATGAACCTGATGAGAACAAACACATTAAAGGAAATACTTTTAACACGCTTGAAACATGTAGATGCAAATATTAAAAATACATTAAAGTATCAGTCAAGTACCTGCGTATCAATTCAGCAGCCTCTCTGCGCTTCTTGGCTCTTCGGCGCCCTTTCATTCCTCGCCAGCCAGACTGGATCACTATCACTACACATAGATATCCAATAACTATCAAAAAACTCAGCCAATGAGAACCATTAAGGCATGGTTTACTTAAACTTAACATAAGCTATGTGCTATGTGTCAGAATAGTAACAGATTACAAACAAAGTCTTTTTCACGTGGAGGAGACAACATTCACTATAATCTGCTGTACAGCTCTGGAAAATATTAAGAGACTACTCCAAACAAGTAGTGTTACAGACCAGCCAATAGCAATGTGAAAGATTGTTGGAGTACATCATAATTTACATGACAGCTTATACTGAAAATCATAGGATGTTTCCTAATGACCCACAATATTTCAGTCTCAGCCATGTTTATAGGTGTTTGAAGTCTTTAAATGCAAATTAAAGGAGCTTCAGTACTTCCTGTAGTATCTCCTTTAGTGTAAGGACACACTAGACTAGGGGTGCCACACATAAGGTCCGTGGACCAAAACCAGCCTGTGAAAAGGTCCAATCTGGCCTGTGGGATGAATTTGTAAAATGCAAACATTGCACTGAAGATATTAACAGTTGAGGGTATCAAAATCATTTTAATTCAGGGGCCACATATGGCCGTTTTCGATCTCAAGTGGGTGAGACCAGTAAATACTATCATAACAACCTATAAATAATGAAAACTCCAATTTTTTCGCAATGTTTTAGTGTAAAAAAGTAAAGTTACTTGAAAATGTTTACATTTAAACCATCCTTTCACAAAAAATGTGAATAACCTGAACAAATATGAACAACATGAAATGTTTTAAGAGAAGTAAGTGCAATTTTAACAATATTATGCCTGTTACTAAATGTTTTGTGTCTTTGTAGATCCACTGTGGTTTGTAAATTGTCATGCACACGTGTAAATGATAAGCTGAGGCATAATATTGTTAAAAGTTCACAGAAAATTGTTGTTTGTGGTTGTTCATGTTAGTCACATTTTTAAAGGATATTTTATAGATGTAAACATTTTCATAATGTAATGTAACTTTTTTCACTGCAATCATTTTACTGGTCTGGCCCATTAGAGATCATGTGGCCCCTGAACTAAAATGGGTTTGACACCCCCGCACAAAACCATCCTTTAGGAAACGAGAGGAATGCTGTTTCATAATTCACTGCAGCAGTAACATCAGGCAATCCAACTGCTGACAACCCCCCCCCCCCCCCCCCCCCCCCCCACCAATGACAGGCAAAGATGTGCATTTTTTATCTTATGCCACATCTGTCAAATAAGTATTTTGAAAATATTTTGAATATTAAATAATAAGTGGATGTAAACTCTACAGTTGGTGTAAAATATGATGTTAATGTTACAGTAGAACCTGTGCTTAGTTTGCATTATTTACATCCTCATATTATGTGCTGTTGTAGTGCAGCCTGTAGAAATACCATTAATTAATATTTAAGCTCCTTCAGTAAAAGATGCTTTAATAAAATTAAACAAGAAAAGTTAACTGGAAACCCGTTCTTCAAGAGGAAGAGAAATTCAGTCAAATCAGGCTGGAGTAAGCATATTTGTGAGTTAAAATGTTGAGCCTTCATCTTCAGAACATGACATGGTAGTTTCACCAAAGGCCCACATAACATCAGCCTCATGTCAGTGCAGCCGGATTCTCTCTGCACTGCAGGGTTTTTCCTTATGTAATTCTCTTTATCTTTCCTTAACCTCATGATGTTTACCATTGAGATCAAGGAAAAGTGGTTAGTAAAGGTAGATAAGAGGTCATTTTTTTTTTAAAACTTTTTAAACACAACCCTTGCTTTCCTTGCCTTAGAATCTATAACCCCTAATCTATATTTCTAATCAATACTTGTATGACAGATACCTCCCCAAACTAGGACACTTCCAAAACATGTGCGTCAGTGACACTGGTGAAAGCTTACAATGTTTACAGGAGTTATCAGTGTTTGGGAATAATCTGTTAACCTTTTGATGTGTCATATCAGTCCCCGGACTCTTGCTTGTTTTGTCTGTCTTGTCTGTTATTTCCTGTTTTATTTTGTTAAGTTCTCCTCTTGTGTCATGTCTGGTGTCTTTGCTTCCCTTCCCTGATTGTGTCACCTGTGTTGATTACCTGTCCCCGCCCTGATTTGTTCCACCTGTGTCTCATTGTCTTCTCTCCCTCCTGTGTATATAAGCCCTGTGTTTTCCCCTGTCCTGTGCCAGTTTGTGTTCCTCCTTTTTGGTGTGTCTACTTACCAGCGTTTTCCTCGGATCCTGTTTGTTTACCTGCCTGTCTGTTTCCGACCCGGATTGTTCCTCAACTCCTGAGTTTTGCCTGACCCCCTGTCTGTACTTCAGCCTCTTCAGTCACTCCCGTGTTTGACCTTTTCGCCCGGATATATGGTATGTGATTCTGCCGTTTCCCCAATGTACTGT
The DNA here is from genome assembly GCF_902148855.1 of Sphaeramia orbicularis. Lineage (NCBI taxonomy): Eukaryota > Metazoa > Chordata > Actinopteri > Kurtiformes > Apogonidae > Sphaeramia > Sphaeramia orbicularis. The sequence continues at coordinate 26,032,069 of NC_043970.1, read as the reverse complement.
TGCCTGTCTGCTAGTCTCCCTGTGTATGACCTGGTCTGTCCCCTGATGCTCCTCTGCTTTTTCCTAGTCGGGTTCCCCTCGTGTGCTCCCAACCCGGGCCGTGGGTTTCCTCATTTGGGTTCGGACGTCGTGACGAATCCGCGAGGACGATTCACTGAGGATTCACCCGAAACCTTTTTATGTGAACTGTATTTCCTGTCTGTGTTTAATAAACACAACTATATTGTATTTTTGTCTGCTGGTTGTGCTTTTGGGTCCAGATTTTGTACTTCCTGTCCTAACATGATGTGACCAGTGCTGTCTATGTAATACCTCATACTGTGTAAGGTTCTGTCTGGTGGAGACATTAAAAGTACTTTCTCTTCCTGGTCCTTCGAACCCTCTAATTCCAATGGATCCTGTCTCAGGTGTTGAAGAGTGTTTGTCGATATCAGCTGAGGTGGCATTTATATATAACTGATGTGCTGTCATGGAGGAAAATGTAATGCAGAGGTTAGTGTTCATAAGTGGGATATAAGTGCATGGAACATTCTATTTAACAAAACTCTGTGGTTGAAAATACTTGAAAAAAATTGTGACTATATAAAATCATCTTTCTTTTTAACCAGAAGATGCCATTCATAAAATGTATTGTTGAATGACTTGCTACGATGGGCGTCAATAATGAGCTGGCATTGACAGTAACTGTTTCTTGTATGAACCCAGACTTTGAGGGAATGACAAACTACTCGGTTAATAATGCCTTTAAGGGCAAAGGAGCGCAGCAGACAGCTTCCATATTCATCCAAGATGGAAACTGTGTCTGCATCCAATATGAGATACTTCACAAATTACTCAGCCTCTAATAGAACTGGAAATATGTTGAGGCTATCCCTCATGTTGTGAACTCTTAATTTTTTCCAGAGCTATAATGTCTACATCTGGAATGTGGACCATGTGGAGGCAACAAGGGTACAGGATAATTGCCATAATTACAAAGCGCCTGAACCTGCACGTCTGATGCGCTGGTACTTTGATCTCTCGCGGTAGCCTCTCCATGATGTCTGCAGAGTCAAAGCTGGAAGAAAAACAAAACAAAAACAATATCAGATTCAGATTTATGCCGTTTTTCATGTATCAGTGGTTCCAATGTACTGTAGACTGATAGCATTCAAGTGCAAGTGATCTTTTTTTAAAATACCTGTAATATCTACAACTGTTACTTACCAATGTCGGGCTTTTTTGCTTCTAGTGCATCCTCAGTGGTGAAGAGAGTTTTAGGGAATCGGATGAAGATTTTTGATCTGCAGGAAATTATTAGCTTAAATGAATTCAAGTTAAATTAGTTTTATTTATATTGCCCGATGTCATAAATACAAGTCTGCTGAAACTCTGTACAACATACAACACTCACTGTGCTAATTACCCATTTAATATGGAAAAGGTAAACTCCAATTAAACATTTACAAACATTTTGCAGAGAAAAGGGTGGCCCTCTTACACTACACTACTTTACACACTGTCTACTTCTTCCTACAATAATATATTACCTGCCCAGCTTGTACTCCTCTGCTTTGTATCCCAGGTGGTTGACCAGTGTGGACACACCATCAGCGAGTTTGCCATGCCAGTTGGGCCATGTGTCTGGACACAGGGGCTTATACCTAAAGCCATAATTGTAATGACAGAAGGCTGAGCACAGGGTGAAGTGATTTAGGCAGATAGTCTTACAGAGAAATGTCACCTCTGCAGGAAGGCTTCAAAGCGACGTCTGTAGGCAAAGCCAGCTCTCCTGACCCGTAAGTTTTCCATCAGACCCAAGTACTTCACCTGGTGTCTGACCAGAACTTCATCAAACCGACCTGCAGGTAGAGATGATATTTATTCTTTCCTTTTACATACTTTAACTACACAAATACTATATTTTATAGTACATTTAAAAAATGTTAAAATGTTTAATATATTATGTGTTTTTCTAGTTTTCTGGTGGAATTTCCAGTATTAATTTGCTCCTGATACAAACCCAACACTTGTGGTTTTTACAGTTACAATGACATATTTTCTTCCCTTTTCTTTAAGCCGTCTCTTCAAGTCTTGAACCCTAATAACCCTAAAATCTACAGGAAGTGCGGAGTTTAATTCACTTTCTTTATTCTAGCTGTGAATGACAATGCTATTTCTGCTTAACAGGGAAGGGAAAAAAAGCAATCATAGGTTTTACTGCATTCAGGACTAAGCTTTAGTTTTTGAGGTTTTTTTTATGATTAAACCAGGACAACTTGACCAGAGATCAAAAATGATATCTATCTTTTATTTGAGGTATAGACTTTACAAATATAGAATTCTGCAACAAAAAGATTCCTATTACATTATGTGACATGTCAACATACCTGGCTGCTTGGCATCATTAGGTTTGATACAGCGCACATAGGATGGCTCTTTTGACATGAGGATCTCCATAAGTTTCATCAGGCTGTTTTTAAACTGAGTGGCAGCCTAAAGTAAAGACAGAGTGAGACCATGTGGGGTATACTGTGGTTTTGGAAGTTTGTATCAGCATGTGCATGAGCTAATCTCTAGATGAAGGAAAAAAAAACACTTAAAATATTAAATACAGAGGATATTTCAGTGTATCCCATTAATTAAAAATTTAAACCACAGCAAGCAATACTTCATGTTTAAAACCACGCTAACTGTGATTTAAAAAAAAAAAAAAAAAAAAAAAAAAACTTCTAAAAAGAAAAAGTGCAAGGGCATAGGGAAAATGTTATATATTTCTCACCATCTCTGGGCGTTTCTGGTCAATCACTTCCTCTCTGCGGAAGCAATGATTTAGGATCTGGTTGTCTGACTGACACATGACCTAAGCAGAGACCAAACCACATGGCCACATGAAGCACAAGCCTCTCTTCCTGCTCACTTAATCCAATGTTCCTCCTTCTACCTTGACTTTTTGTATTGATCTCACCTCTTTCAGATTTCTGTTCAGCAAATCATTGTTCTTGTCCATGAAACCTACAAAAGTTCAGTTTGCAATCAAGAAATGAGTGATTTGTCTGTATTGCACTGTAATATGTAATGTGCTTCACCTCATGCAAAGAAATGATTGAATAAATAAAAATAACGATTAAAGATAAATGATAGCGTACCATTGACATTGTAATTAACCTCTCCAGCATAATGCAGCAATCTGAACTCCTCCCTACTCATTACCCTCCGTGTTTTTCCATTGGCCAACTTGTGACTAAAATATATAAATACACATGAAGATGTACAAACACAAATAAGTTGTAACAGTATATAATGTAGTTGAAGCTAATTTAAATGTAAACTATGATACTTACGTGACAAAATGGGGATGACCGCCCAGTGTGCCCTCCAGTTTCTCTAAAAAGGAGATGTCACATGTTTCTCCAGGTCTCAGACACTCCTCGTCCTGGTAGATAATCAGTATTAAACTTAACATGGGACAAGGATTACACTGTATATACAGAAAAAAAATATAAACTACAACATGTCACCAGAATGGAGATGATGCCTTTGTGCTTCTCTTCTATCAGGTCACAAATGATCTTATTGTCAAAGTACTTCACGGTCTCCCACTGAAATTAAGTGCAACATTCAATCTTAAGTTAAAACAGAAATGTATATAGGTGCATAGATGTGTCAAACGTCTTTATTTTTCATCAGTGCACTCACTGCAATCCCCTCTGTCTCGTATTCCTCCTGTTCAGATCTGAGGGTGAGCTCGATAAACAACTGCTGAAGCTTCTCGTTGCAGTAGTTGATGCAGAACTGCTCAAAACTGTAGGCAGGAATATTTGGAAAATTAGGCCAAATGCACTCCAGAGTTATGAGCATTGGGGACACAACAGAAGTAATTACAAAAAATATGGTTTCTGGCTGTTCTGAAACACAGGTAAAGGGAACTCATACCTATTGTGCTGCAGGACCTCAAACCCATAAATATCTAGAAGTCCTATAACAGAGGATCCTTTGCTGCTGTGGTAGAGTTCATCCTGTGTAACATACGTACAAATCATATAAGCATGTTGTAAAACACCACAACAATCCACAACAGCATAGTTTTTCCTATGTCCTTGAGCTGTTATTGGGATGGTGACTTTACCTTGAGAGCAAGTGATTGGTTGATCTTCTCTACCAACCATGTGAAGGTGCGGCCATACATAGCCTTAGCTAAGGCATCGCGAGCAGACATAGCCTGCTCAAAATTTAGTGGGCTGATCATCTGTAACATTCAAGTAATAAATTAAATAAATACATCTGCATAATACACACCTAACAGCTGTAAATACGAGAAGCAAGGACAAAAACATCGTCACCTCCTCTCCTTTGGCAGTTAGTTTCTTGTGAGTGAGTGCCTCCCTGAGGGCTGAGCCATCAACTCCCAGCAGCTGGAAAACAACACATCTGTTCTCAGCTTTTACTTTTTGCATATTTGAGCATCCATTAATGCTAGTGGGACTGTTCTGACCTTCTCAAGATTTCTTATCTGTGTCTCAGTGGTGATATGAGTTTCTCCTTCTTCCCCTTCACCAAAATGTGTGTTCCCAAGATGGAGAACGCTGGCAATGATATTCAGCAATTTCTGAGGTCAGACAGAGGAAAAACCGTCAACAACCATCTCATGACAAAACATCACAAGTTGTGAAATTGCAATTTCCCCCTCATCTTTACCAGAAATACATGCAGCATTATCTAGAGATGCCTTCAATCTTTATCACATGAATCAAAAATGCAAGTCAGTGTTTGGAAAAAAGAAAGACACATTACATATTCATGGTTGAAAATGAAGAATGAGAATGAAGAAGTAACACCAAACAACAAGGGAAGATGAATTAATATGAATTAATTATATACACAAACGAGAAAATTAACAGTAAATCTGTGCATCTTTTAATCATGTAATATTGGTGTTCATACTGGGTAAGCTATTAATACATTTTTAACATAAATTGATACTCTAATTAGCACTAAACATTTATGCATCTAGTAATCATTTACTAATATGTTAAAGTATGTCAGAGCTTGGTAAATCTTATTTTTCCATTTATTTATTTTATTTATGTACCAGGAAAATATCGCAAAACAACAGATCACTTGAAAAAGTTCATTAAATACCTTTAAAGGTATTTAAAAATTGTTATGAAGGAAAGTTTTTGCTGCTTTTCATAACCTCTGTAGATGGTCTAAGTTAAGGATATTGCTGGTATGGTCATCTATTTGTTTCTTTCTTACGTTCTTTACCTTTCTTTCACTCTTATTTGTAATATTTTACGCAGCTTTTATGTTGCTATTGCGTTTATATGTAAGATTGTTTTGTTTTCAATGTGAAATAGTTTGTTTTTGCCATTTTGTCCAGGACTTCCTAGAAGAAGAGATCTTCACCTAGCATTTCTCAATGGGATCTTACTGATAAATAAAGGATAAATGAAGTAAAATAAAATGTCACGAGGTTCACAGCTGAGCCATTTCATTAAAGGTGCATTGTGTAGGAATACTAGCATCATTATAAACTATTAAATTATGTATAAAGCAATACTTTAGTTAACATGAACACCATTATTAAACAGCAAGTAAACACATAAGGCAGTTCCTTAATGTTCATTACTGCATTAACTATTAATTAATGTACCCTTATTGTAAAGGGTTATCATAAAACCATGCCTTTGGTTTAGGTTTAAGCACACACTGTCCATGGATGTTACACTTAAATACAATAAATATGCTTCATCTGCAAACATTAATGAAAAAAACAACATTACATGCAGTTGTACATAAAAGCAAGTTTATTCAGCATCACTGACCTGCACTTCTTCATCACTGAAGCCAATAACCGACAGGGCTTTCATGACAGTTTTCCAATTATTCTTGTCACTAATGGAGCTTACTCTGGGACAGTTTCCCTGAACAAGACAAATGTGTGTTAGATCACAACAGTATAAATGCATGAAAGTCAGCATTAACAGGATGTGTGCATGTCACTTTTAACTCCCCATACTCACTTTGACTAGATACTTGTAGTTCTGTGGGTTTCTGTCCAGGTCCAATCTGTGAAGCAAATCATCATCTCCTCCTTCCAGAAGCTGATAGAAGATGTGGAAGTTTCTCTCACCGTGGTTCTGGTGTACAACACGAGATTTCTCCAGAAGGTAGTTCAGGATGTGTCCGCCGACTGGTGCCCCCTTTAAGTGTTTAGTTTCAATTTGTAGACAAACAGGGACTATAAAAACTAGGGCTGCTGCCCGGAACATGAAATCTAAAAAAACAAAGCAGTGTAAGCACAGACCTTTTGCCATATATAATGAGCAAGGTCTTACCCTAAAATCAAACTGGACATCCATGTATTTCCCAAAACGACTGGAGTTGTCATTCCTAAGCGTTTTGGCATTGCCAAAGGCCTGTGCGAAACAAAAGAGGTGGGAAAGTAATAAAAGGCAATTAGTGGTAGGAAGTTAAATTAAAAATAACAATAGAATAAGTGATTTGTCAATAATACAATCAATGGAAAACATTAAAATCCTTTGAAACACAAAACAAATGAAACACACGATTTGGAAAAATAATTTAGCATATATACTGATTCTAAAATTCTAATTGTGATACTGTTGTTCAGTTTTTAAAGGGAGCAGTTGAATACCTCCAGAACAGGGTTTGACTGTAGTAGTCGGTCACCAAGGGCAGCCATGTGATCATTTGCAGGGCAGGTAACAGCGTAGTAGAGGAGAATCTTCTTGGAAGCCTCAGTTTTACCTGCACCACTCTCCCCTGATATGAGAATACACTGGTCTTTCCTCTCAGTTCGCATGGCCCGGTAAGTGTTGTCTGATAATGCATAGCTGTGAAAAAGTCGCAAAGCAGCTATAGATCAACATCCTGCTACAACATTATGCTGAAATAAATCTGTGTACATTCTTCTGAACATGAGGCATTTAATACAAAGCTGTATTATAGCTGCTTAGGTGTAAACATTACTCACTAAATTATGTTATTAATATTGTCTTTCCAAATTTTTATGGGTGGAAATGCTCCAACAAATAGAAGTACACAAAAATCTAAATAACCACTACACATCATTAAATTCCACTCTTGTATTAAGAAATGTTTTTTGAAAACACAAACTCTATTAATAATATACAGTATGGTGATAATGTCATGTTATCATCAGTAGGATAGTGTATGATTCTGAGAAAATGTTCATGTAGTGACTCACATGTGTGGTGATATCTCATAGAAGCTGACCCCTCTGTAGCGTTCCATCTGCTGCTTGGAGTAAATCTCCAGCTCTTTGTAAGGATTCACTGACACCAACACTGAGCCAATATATGTCTGAGCCAAAGTATTAGGAGAAGAGACAACACATTCACATATCTCATCAAAACAAATACCAACATGTGTAACACATAAACAGTAAGTAACACATGAATAAAATGAGTTTATTACATAGACTAAATTTTCTCTGAAGCGTCGCCGTAGGTTTTCTATGAAGGCTGCTTCACTGTTGTAATTTTCCAGAAGGACAAAGTCCTGCACCCCAACCCTGTCCCGGGCAGTCAGGGCACTCTCCATCACCAGGCGCACTCTCCCCTCAACATCCACTTCCTACAAAGACACAAATTACACAGTACAGTACTATGGAAATGAAGCAGCTGTCTAACACAGGTAATTGATACTGCTGGGAGGAGAAGAGTCAGTCACTCAAGATCAGTGTCTCAGGAAGCACATGAGTGAATTTGATAAATGAGGGTAAGAAAATGAATGACTGAAGTCTGGGTAGAGTTACACTCTACATCCCTCAAGTGTTCACATCTTAAAAAGAAAAGAGGAAAAGGGTTTCCTGCTCTCACTGAATACCCTCTCATAGCTGTAATAACACCGTGCTGACAAGCAGGGGGCAGACAAGACCAACTCCCACTTCAGTACAATCACTTAGATACAACAGTGCTGATCAACAGTGCAATAATCACAAGATAATGTAATAACAGACAGAACTAAGAACTAATTCATCAAAAGCGTGAACATGTTTTTCAATAATTTCTCTAAGTCAAATGCTGCGTGACTTCAACCGTATCACCAAAACAGCACTGTTCTGTGCAGCTTGACTGTAGCCAGAAAAAACATACAAACACTGAGTTCCAGCGAACCTTGCCAAGATTAAACAAAGAAGACATTTAAAGAATCCCAATGATAAACAGACGGGATGGGCTCCTCTATTATGTGATAGTGAGATAGAGTATTATGATGTATGTACAGTACAAACAGCTTTTTTTTTCTTAATCACCAGACAGGGTTAAACCAATGCCAGTAGGAAGGTGTGTGTACATGTCAACCTGACGGTGATGGCATCCTTGAAGTACAGAAAGGAAATAATTATGAGTTGGCAAAAAGGATATTCTCATATATGCCCTAAAGTAATATTACTCATGCTCAGCCAGTTGTGCCCACAGAAAGAGGTAAGAATGCCAGTATTCAATACTCACAGATAAAAATCAAGGCACACGAAGTAGTGCGTAATCAATGCTCAAAGTCACCCAGCAGCTGCCTTTCTTCAGTCACAAAGCTGCATTCACAAGAGGAGCTTTCCTATTTCTTACACAGCAGTAGTAAAAAAACAAGCAGAGTGGAACAAAGGGGCTAAACTTCCATAGAACTTCTGGTTGCCTTGAATGCAAGACCCTCTCAAGGGTCTCATTTGGCTGGTTAATGCTGGTAGAGGGTCATTATCTCTGCACATTAGATGCAGGAAAATCCTTGAAAAAACATCAGTGGACAACAGTGGAAGATAGCCAAGAAATGAAACCAAAGGAAGGTCACCGGACACTTCCACAGCAACCACTCCTCTCTCCTTCACCTACAAGTATTGTTCTCCTACTATTGCAGGTGGGCAGATAGTACTTACAGATCACAGTCAGATTTTCCAAAGGATACAGCTAAGGAATGTTAGGGTCAGGTTTCGGGCAACTGTTCAGTGGATACTAAAAGTTTCTTTGCTGTGGGTCACCACCTACGAATGTTTTTATATGCACTTTATTCCACACTGTAGAAATCCTTTTTTTTCACCTCAATTTATAGCAAACAGAAGACAAATTCAGAATACTTTGCAGTGCCAAACAGGCAAACAAAAACAGAAGCAAACAAACAAAAAACTCCATTCTGCTCGAGGATGCATGTAACTGGCCAACAACTACAGTTAGAATGATTTGACTGTCAAGCTACTGTGGAAAGTGAGCACATATACTGCTGCATAATAACACACATTTTGTGGTGTGCCACAAAAAATTTGACCCAATTAAGTAACATAAATTAAACAACAATATTTTCACCAACATCTGTTTAACTTTAATCAGGATGTGGGCATAACACTCATTGCATATAATCTTAAACTGTTAAAGAAGATTGTAGTATGAAACCACAGAACGCACTTTCATACATTCAGCATGTATCAGCTTATACAGCATGGCCTACTGGCATTAGAACCTGACTTAAACTTCAAAAAAGTTGATATGTGATGTTATGTGATAAGTTCAGTAGCTGGTGTGCTTTCAGTGTGTGCAATGTTCACCTTTCCAGTGTCCTTAAATGAACAGTTTGTTTTTCCCCTTAAGTGAGACAGGGAGGCATTGAAAGATACAGTATCAGAGCTTCCAAGCAACGAAACACTGTTTTCTCGCTCAGATCAAAACAGAGCAAACATTGTTTTTAAGGCTTTATACCAGGGAGCATATCCGCACAAACAATCACTTAATGGTACAAATCCTGATCCATAACAGTACTAGAGAAATGTTGCTACCTTTAAAGTTACAAAACATAAGAGGCAATGTGTAAAATGTTTTGACTTTTTTCTGCTACTGAGATACTTTAAAGGCTGCATATCGGGGATAGAGATTTAACCTGGATAAAATGTAATCCTTGCACTATTGCTGCTGCTCCCAGCAGTGCCTGAGTGCTTTATGTGGAATTTAACTGTGACTGACAACGACTTGAGGTGAAATCTTTAGGTTTGTTGCTTCAGCTACAATGACAGCCAGTGAAGAAGGCTATCCTAAAAGTAAGACTTGGCTCTTGGCCCCATGACTAAGCTCCACTAGGCCAAATACATTTGGATTGTCTTCCTTATAAGGCATGCCCCACCACTCTGTCCCAGAGTGAGCTCCTCCAGTACCACAGCTGCCTCTACACCTCTGATGTGCCAGTAGTGGATATAATGGAAAAACACCATGTGTATATGCTTTGGATTGTTAGAGTTTAAGGCTGTTATCCTTAAACAAAACCCAAAATAGACACTGAGTCATAAACATGCAAGAAAAAACCACCAGTGACTCATTGTTCTGTTTAACTTTTTTTCTCTCCCAGTCGAAGCGCTTTACTGTATGAGCCTATAAATGTATGCACATTCACAAAAAATATACAAAATGCATTCACTGTGCAGCTGTAGACATGAAAACACAGCAGACAGCATCATAGCAGTCGGGCTTACCCTGCCTTGGTACCTCATCCTGTCCTATTGTTGCTGGAAGAAGGCTGAGCTGGTGGTTCCCCCTGGGGTGGTGCTCCTCCTCCTGTGTCAGTCACACTCTTGAACTTTTCATCCACCTTTTCCCATCAGCGATGGGATTTTTTCATTTATCGACTCTCCCCGTCAGTCACCGTTACACTTTCTCAAAGCTTTAGTCACTTTCTCCACGCCTCTCCTCCTGTTTGCCTGGCGTCCCTATGAGGACAAAACACACTCAGTCAGGCCAAAACACCAACAGCTCCTCTTGTTTATACCTTCAATTCATCTTCCCTTTGACAGGTCAAGCAAATGTCCGCCTCTCCACAAGCCCCTCTCCTTCCTTTAAACTATACAGCATGAAATAAGGGCAGGAACTCCACTCACACGTCATACGCTGAAAAAAAAAGTCAAGGGAAAGTATGCTGTTGGAGTGTATGAAAAAAGAAACAGAAAGACAGAGCTACAAGCCCTTGGAAAAATTTGCTAAGAGACCCAAACTACAAACATGTAATCAGTGTGCAGCTATATAAAAAAGAAAAAAAAAAAAAAAACAGAAATCACATGATGAGATCGTTGCACATTCTTTCTTTCCTTCCCTCCCTTTTTCGCTTGCTCCCTCCCTTTTCTCCCACAAGCTGAGACAGATTCACATGGGATGAGAGTTATGGAAGTGTTTCACCAGCGAGATTGCTCGTCTCCTTGTGGCTGCCTTCCACTGTTGATGAAGTAACATACACCATCATCAAAATATCACTGCATGACTATTTGACAGCCTGCTTTTCATTTGCTAAATCGAGTTTATAGGTTCTATCCCCAGGGACAACAATAACGCAACAAAGTTTATATTTCTGCAACTTTTCACCTGTGTTGACATAATGTGGTGTCCGCATGGACCATCAGACACTGGACTGTCTTTTAAAGTTTCCTCCCATTCGGGGTTTTCTGGTGAGTGCTGTCAAGGCAGTGTTGCCTCTGTGAGAGAACAGTGCCCTCCGCTGGTTTCCCTCTCCTCATCTTTCCTCTCACCCCATTTTGCCTCAGTCTGTCTCCACGCCTCACTCGCATTCCCTTGCCAGCATCATCAACTATCCAACACTAAAGAATCTGAATAATGTTACCCAGATGGAGAAAGTCTCTTGCTCTTTTTCTCGATCTCCTGCTGTCTCAATAGTTTGTGAAAGAAGAAATAAAGGTATCTGTGCTTCCTACCAACCATGTACACAGTCTACAGTATGTCAAGTGCAAAGCACTAATCTGTCATATTCATTAAAGGACATACAGCAGCTAAATTATGGTCCTCTGCCCCTTTTACTAAATATGGAAAGCACTCGTTTCAGGCCCAAGGCCTACGTTCCTTCTCTTGGTCTTTTTTGGTCAAATGTTTTCTCACTTTTTTCTGAATATTTCACCATCACTTTTCTCCAAACTGTGGTCTATTCACATCAAAGGTTTAGTCACTATTCTGCAGTTCCTTTTCATACAAGGAAAACACAGTTTAGAATTAAATTACCATTGAAAAAATTGATCAAAGCCCAATGTTTTTGCATTGTTGTCTTCCCATATCAAACCCAAACAGTGCAGAAAGGAAATATTTATGATGAAGAGGTTTTGTGGTCCACATTGTACACCAGGATACAATGTATTTTCAAATGCGTCTGCAACAAGCGTATGAATACATGTAGAACAATTGTGCTTGATGAGTTGTTAGATGCATGTGCCAAGTAACTGAATGTGAGATTATTAGAGTTCATGGACACTGGGGTACCATGTATCTATAAGCCCAGAGTGTAGGTGTTTCTAGACTTGGACCTGGACCTTCAGTCAGTGTAGTCTATCAGAGTTCATAGAAAACTTTGAAAGTGAATCATGTGGAGGCATTTTAATACAACAGATATATTGCTGGCATCATTTATTGACTTACTTTTAAGACTTGGAGGGTTTCCAAGTCACAGCATAACCGCATGGATGTGGAAAACATGAAGGTATTCTCCTAACACATCTGCTTTCTCTATACACCACACACATTACCCATACACAGCACTGGGCATAACTCTTACTGTCTTGTGCAAAAAAATGTAAGTAAACAATAAATGCAAATAAGTTAGACAGTGCATCTTCATCACCATGGTTGTACCATCCATTTTCCACCTCCTTTTTTCAATCAGTGTTCCTATCTTTGTTTTGCAGTTCCTGTAAGTGGAGTTTCCTTCCTTGCTGTTTCCTTCAGGACCATTTACTCTGAGCTCAGCTCAAAGCAGCTCCAGTCTGAAATCTGTCTCTATCTCTTGTATCTGCACTTTTATTCATTTAAATAGGTTCCAAAGTCAATAAATGTAAATGCTAAGGAAACGAATGTGATATGTGGGATAGGTACTCTTCAAATATATTGGACTCTTTTGACAAACTCAAACCAAAGTGCTGCAAAAAATGATCCAAACATCTGCCTGACTCCAATTTCAGATAATTACATTAAAAACTCAAAAACAAATGCAGAACATCTGACACATTATGAAAAATATTCAGATACCCTGGTATAACCTCGCCATAAACTGCCTTCCTCTATACAACAGCTGTTTGAGATACAGTATTTCACCATTTTATATCAGACGTATTAAGATTTTCCGATTCAAAATAACAATGAATCATGGTGGAGCAATGTCTTTTTCTGGGCAGAGTGGAAAAGAGGTTGTTTCCTTTTTGTGTTTCACTTTTCCCACTCTGCTGCTCCCTCACTCTCACAGACACCCTGCACTCACCGTAATAGCTTTATGTGGTTTAATAGTTTATTTTTCTCTCTATTTTTCTTGTCCTGCCCTGTGTTAGTGCTCCTTATGTTTCATTGTAGAAGCAGTATAGAGTTCATTTAGAAAATAAGCTATATTTGGAAGTTGCTTATGTTACCTAACCTGGCCTCCCTCCCTGTCTATTATATCCTTGGTAGAGACACCATTTTCAACCTAGTGTCCAACTGCACCGAACTCCCTCAGCACCCATCTGCTGTCCTGTCACCCCGCTCTGACCTCTACTGCCTCTCATCCCCCAGATCCCCATTACACCACAAAGCCTTGTCTATAAATTCATCAAGATGTAAAAAAAACCCCCAAAAAACAAAAACCTTACAAATCAACACACTTTGGAAACACATTAATATGTTAGAGGAAAGTCAAACAAAAAGACAAAAATAAAAATTGTAATGAGTTCAAGTCTTTTCCCCTTTTGGTAGTAATACATACAGTGAACATTATTGTGTGTGTGTGTGTGTGTGTGTGTGTGTGTGTGTGCGTGTGTGTGTGTGTGAGCGTGTGAGTGTGTGTGAGCGTGTGAGTGTGTGTGAGGGGTGCACGACAATAATGTAACTTCCTTTACAAGATCACTGAGACGATAAAGCACTATAATCTAGATCAGCACCTCCTGATGTTCTCAGTAGGACTCGGGGCTCTGCCTAGTGGTAGCGATATCAATTACAATGAACTGGCTATGTCTGTACTTCTGTGAAAATGATAGCATGGAATGTCATTGCATATGGTTTACTTGAGACAAATACTGATATTTGGTCTTATTTAACTATAAAGTAAATGAATAGATTATTTTTTAAACTTCTCAGCCACTGTTAAAACAGATCAAATTTTCATGATCCCAAACTCTAATTCATAGCAGCTTCATTCAAAAGCTAAAACATTTAATGTAAAGGTTAAATCTTATTTAGATATGTTAGTTTGGTTTGAAAGCACCTGTTCTACCTATGGGTAAAGCTTGAATTCTACACTTCTTTTATTGCAATACATTTCAAACCTAAATGTTTTCTGCACCACATTTATCTGATTGCATGAATTGCTACTGGTAATTTTCACACAAAACATATCAGCTTAAAATATGGTGTATAATTACAGGAAACGCTAACCAATAGCGTGTAAAATAAGATCCACCCACATCAGCTGTTGATTTAAATGAGACCTACAATTAAGGCATAATTAATGGCAACAATATAATAAGCATGACTCGAACAAACAGAAAATAAAACAAACAAAAGCACATGTTTGACTTGTGTAACTACACACTATGTGCTCAACTGTAACATGTATGCATACATGACCTTAAAACACAGAATACTATATATGCAGATAAGATAAGCATGCATACCTGGTTTCACTTAATCAGAGTGCATGGTCAGCTTCACCTCAGTTAAACAGTGACCACTTTCTTCCATATCATATCCTCCTCCAGCAGCAGCAGTCTGACGGTGCATTCAGTTCCCCTGAGTGTATTTGAAGATCGCAATGTTTTCTTCCTCCTTAAGTCTTAACAAATACTCCCACTCCAAAACCATGAAAGTAAACGGCCTAACTGGTGTGCAGAAGAGGCTTCGCTGTATTACACACTACATTTACATAAAACAAAAACTATTATCGCTAAGCGTACATCGCAATACTGAACACCAATATATATATTTTGTAGTTTATAGTCAATAAATCCACTAGGCGGCAGCAACGCTCAAGTTAATGTCCTGCCAAAAGTAATCAGATAGGATGCTGATGGCTGATAACCAGTCTTCTTGCTGGAGTCTACTGGGTCAATCTATGATTATTTACAAGACATATTTTGCTTGTAAATCTGATATATTTCTGCAAGTATTAATTTAATGCATACAGTATATTAAATTCTATGAAAGTAGTTCAAGCGTGTAGACAGTAATGTATGACACACACATCCAGTTGCTAAAAGCTGTGCAGAATACCCCTCCTCCCAAACAAAAAAAAAAAAAAAAGAAGTGGATGAAAGAATTAGGTAAGGTCTGCACAACCTGTGAGCTCCCAGAAAATAGTGACGTTTCGGGCAAAAGCCTTTAATCAAACATAGGACATGTCATGATACACAGCTGTTTATATAGAGTACTAATTGCGATATCACGTGACAGGTAATGCAAATTATCTTGTTATCAGTAATAGACAGTGATGTATGACTTCTGAGTTTCTCATCATGTATTGTGTTGCTGTTGTAATACCTGACTAATCAGTAATAATATATGTTAGTTATTAATAAAACATGATATTGCAAACAAGACTGGGGTTAGAGGGAGTAGATAACAACACCTAATTGTTTACTTAACATGATACTCAGTTTGGCTCTATCACTTACCAGTGTTTCTCTCTCATCTCTGCCCACGAATTAACCATTAAATTACAGTAACCATGGATACAATAACCATGGTTACAGTGATTATGTTAGCATGATGTTAACAGCTGTAGTTAGCAGTAATTATGCTAACTCAGCTAACATTTAAATAACTACATTTACTTTAGTTTTTGTCTTTAAACTTACGTTTTAATCTTTATCTATTTGTCTAAAATTCATGCATTCAACAGTTTAGTTTCTCACTTTACGAGATATATTGCTACTAAACAAAAAATGTAAAGTTATTAGTTAGCTTGCTAAAAAAAATAACACTGCTAGTGATATTAGATGGAAAATAGCAAGTACTTTATGTTGTGTAGCTGGGGATAGTTAGCTTGAGTAGCGTTTTCAACAGTGCCTCTACTTTTGCAACGACGTTACACTGAAAAACTATTGGAAATACAGGAACTACGTGAGAAATCGATTACTTTGAGGTAACGAGCCCCGCAAAGGTAGTTAGTATAGTGGTGAGCTAGCGGCAGTGAAAACGACCTGCTGCAGTTGTGTGAGGGCGCCGCTGGGTGAGTCCCTCTCTCCGCTGCTTCTGTCTCCACAGCTCCCTTTTACTAAAGAAAAGAAGAGGAGAACTAGGTCCGGGGAGGAGGGCCGCCGCCATTATCGGAAAGCTGGCTGAAATACCACTTTCACACACGCAATCTGCTGATAAATTCACCAGGACATGAACCATTTCTGTTGCAGTAGTAGCATATTTCAGACGAAACACTACCACGATTGCAACAAACTCAACGTTGTTTCGTGTGCGCGGCCGGCCCAGCTTTATGTGGCCACAACAATGGACAGAATAATTATTGAAAAAGCAACGTGGTGAACCGAAGAGAAGACGGCTAAGTAGATTTTTGTACGCCCGAATTTCTCAAGTGGAAAGACCCTTGGCAAAACAACATCGGATTGTCTTATTTCTGGTATATTTATGCTTGCTTTCCCTTCTTTAATTGCAAAGAAAACAGTGATGCTAAACAAGAGAATACGGGGATGGGCAGCGGATATTTAAATCAAGTTATCCAGCCGCACAAGTTCAAGTAATACCAGTATTGTCTGTGAATAGAGACGACCCCATAGTGGATTCTGCGGCTTTATGCTTATGCACATCAGGCGGCGAGGGCTGCGGCAAGAGCTGGCCTGACAGATGCGAGAGGAGAAAGGGAGAAATGCGATGGTATGTACCCTACACGCTCTGTCTTCTTTATTGGCTATTTCCTACTGAAGCGATGTGTGCTACACCCTGCACAGCTGGGCTAATGAATTCCCTTTAATCGTTGTCGGCGTGGAGAAGGTGGACTATCCCAGATTTAGGCTGTGCAATTTCATTATGTAGACAGCAGGCCTGGCGTGGTCAGCCCCTCTGTGTGCACCCTAAAGCCCATGGTAACTGTTAATCCTGTGCACAATATGTAACCTTACAAAATGTTATCCGAGTAACTAGGCTATGTTGATAGAATTGCATGACGACGGGCTGTAGTAAACTGTATTTGCCTAGATGATTGGTAGATAGGACAGTTGGGTTGTGTTTATTTCAAAGAACTTGTGTGTTTGTGTGGTATCAGGCCTAGCTCAGCTGAGCGGTGTGGACTGCCCATGGTTGCGTTTGACCCTGTCAGAGCTGGTTCTTTTTTGCAAGTGTCTGGTCACTTCATATGATATGTTAGGTATTTCCTTACGAGCCAAAGTATGCATTCCTAAGTCATGATGTTTATTTCAAAAGAGCCATATTACACATTTTAGAATTTCCATTTGGTTATTTGCTTTATCACAGGCTCACAATTATAAGTCTAGCCACTGCAGTAATGGTAGACTTACTAACATTAAATGTTTTAGAGTGATCAAATTCAGTGCCCCCTGGCACAGATTTATACATGTCTGACTAGTTCTTTATTCAGTCCTTGTTTTGTCTTAGGGATGAGGCTTTTAGCTGTATTAGCCTGCGTAAAAATGTGTTCATTTATAGAAGCTACAGTGCCCACAACTTTCATGCTTGTCTCACTCATTTAAAGAACACTACTCCTTGGTTTGTGTATTGAAATAAATTTGTAGTTTTATTAGTAGTAGTATTTGAAGATTAGTACAACGTAGCAATAACCTCCATAATCAAGTGCTCAAGTAGTTGATAGTCAGTAATCTGAAGGAAAATATGTAGGCTATAGTCAAGCAGTCAAATGCTTTACAAAAATTCTATGAACTGACAGCCACTAAGATGCAATTATTTGGTGGTTTTAAAGAGGAGACACCTTTTAGGTTTTTGACTGTGGAACAAGCACTGAAAGCATTTCAAATATGTTTTTCTATTTAGACATAATTAATCTAGCTGCAATCATCATATTATTGATAATGGAATTGCTATTTGGAGCACCAAGAGGACAGTTTACTACCTGTACACTACAAAGACATTTAAATGAAATTTTACATTGCAAAGACGTAGCGTTTTTATTTTTGTTGTTTCTTGAACAATATACGTTTGCATTCTCCACTGAATGGTGTGCTCACTTGTTGTGATTTGTGGTAGAAAGTGAATGGTTTAAGTAAAGTAAAATGTTTAAGTGTGGTGTTATTTTCTAATCATTATATGATTATATTACTAAAAATAACGTTGAGGATAAAACTCCTGATATTTTAAAGTTTTTGCTGTCAATAATATAGTCTTTGTCAACACAAAATGGTGGTTTTAACATTGGTTTATTTTTATTGGGTCACAGTCACCTAAAGTGAAAGTGATAGGATTACATTTGCCCTTTGGTTATTTTTAACTTCTGTTATTTTGTGTTTCAGTTTCTGTTCTTATTCAGAGTATGTTTTTGTTGGTTCTTCAGTTTTGGTGCCTGATTTATATTTTGATTTTATTTTTTTCCACAGGATCTGACTCATAAGGAATGAATGAAAGATCCCTCTTCTCATATCACCGCACTGCTATTTATTCAAACTGAAGCCCAGCAGAAGAATCTGAAATCTGATCTCCTCTGTGGGTCAGCAACTTTATGGACAAACATTCAAGTGAACTCCTTTATACAGTGCCTGTTTTTGGCAGGATGAGCCTCAGCAGACTATGATGGCAAAAAAGCAAGATGCCCGATCGCCCATCTACAACCTTATTGTGGTGGGTTTGTCAGGAACAGAGAAAGAGAAGGGGCAATGTGGAGTTGGAAAGTCCTGCTTATGTAATAGGTTTGTGCGACCTAGTGCTGATGACTTCTACCTGGATCACACATCAGTTTTGAGCACCAGTGACTTTGGGGGTCGAGTGGTAAATAATGATCACTTTCTGTTTTGGGGGGAGGTGTCACGGGTTCTGGAGGAGGGACCTGAATGTAGAATGCATGTTGTGGAACAGACTGAATTCATTGATGACCAGACATTTCAGCCACACCGTAGCACTGCTATGCAGCCCTATATCAAAAGGGCAGCAGCAACTAAGCTGGCTTCAGCAGAGAAGCTCATGTACTTCTGTACAGATCAGCTTGGCTTAGAGCAAGACTTCGAGCAGAAACAAATGCCTGAAGGAAAGCTCCAGGTTGATGGGTTCCTCCTATGTGTTGACGTCAGCCGTGGCATGAATCGCAACTTTGATGACCAGCTGAAATTTGTAACAAACCTATACGGTCAGCTTAGCAAGACAAAGAAACCGATTGTGTTGGTCCTCACCAAATGTGATGAAGGTGTTGAACGTTATATCAAAGATGCACATACCTTTGCTATTACTAAAAAGAGTCTACCAGTAGTTGAGACATCTGCTCGCTCAAATATAAATGTGGACCTTGCCTTCCTCACTCTAGCTCAGCTAATTGATAAAAGCAGGGGCAAGCCCAAGATTATTCCTTATTTTGAGGCCCTAAAGCTCCAGAGTCAACAGATAGCTTCAGCCAAGGACCGCTATGAATGGCTAATCAACCGTATAGTAAAGAATCATAATGAAACCTGGTTAAACACCAGTCGGCGCATGAACACCTCCCCAGAGTACAAAGAATATGTCTTTTTGGAGGGAACAGCAAAATGCAAAAAGCTCTTTCAACAGCATGTCTACCGACTGAAGCAAGAACATATTGAGAGGCGTCGGAAAATATACTTAAGCACTCTTCCTTTAGCACTTAGTTCTTTGGTGCCTGATCTGGATGAGATAGATCAGTTGAGCTGGTCTGGGGTACAGAAGGTTCTTGAGTCCAAGCAGCACTTTGCTCACTGGTTTGTTGTTCTGGAAGACTCACCATGGGAGGATACATCTCACATTGACAACATGGAGGATGAGCGGATCCCTTCAGACCTGCTGGAAACTGCTGAAGCAGAGGAAATATTTAATTCTCACCTGGAGCATCTGCGGAATGA
Organism: Sphaeramia orbicularis; assembly: GCF_902148855.1. Classification (NCBI taxonomy): domain Eukaryota; kingdom Metazoa; phylum Chordata; class Actinopteri; order Kurtiformes; family Apogonidae; genus Sphaeramia; species Sphaeramia orbicularis. The sequence continues at coordinate 26,012,070 of NC_043970.1, read as the reverse complement.
GTGCAGGCGAGCAGAGATGAGGCTGGAGTTCAAACAGAAGCTAGCCTCCTCTCCCTTTGTCACACCTGGTAAACCATGGGAGGAGGCCCGCAGCTTCATCATGAATGAAGAGTTCTATCAGTGGCTTGAGGAGCCTGAGTACTTGGATCTGTATAATCGTCATCAGAAAGAGATCATTGACCGTGCTAAAGAAGACTTCCAGGAGCTTTTACTGGAGTACTCTGAGCTTTTTTATGAGCTTGAGGTGGATGCTAAGCCGAGCAAAGAGAAAATGGGAGCAATTCAGGAGGTTTTGGGAGAGGAACAGCGGTTCAAGGCACTACAAAAGCTTCCAGCTGAAAGAGATGCTCTAGTTCTGAAGCATATCCACTTTGTCTATCATCCTACAAAGGAGACCTGCCCTAGCAGTCCACACTGTGGAGATTCTAAGATTGAACAACTCTTAGCATCACGTTTCCCCACATGTTACCCCTTTTTTGATGTGAAAGCTCATTTTGGTGACACCAAGGCTGATAGAATTAATCTTGTCATTCTAGGAAAGGATGGACTGGCCAGAGAATTTGCCAATGAGATTAGGGCTCTCTGCACAAATGATGACTGGTATGTGTTAGATGGGAAGATGTATGAATTGACACTGCGGCCTATTGAAGGAAATGTACGTCTTCCAGTAAATTCTTTCCATACGCCCACTTTCACTCCGCATGGATGTCTATGTCTGTATAATTCAAAAGATTCCCTCTCTTATGTGGTTGAAAGCCTTGAGAGACTTAGGGAGTCAACACTAGGTCGAAGGGATAGCCAGCTAGCACAGCTGCCAACATCACTGCTTTTAGTCACTAAAAGAGGCGTAGGATCATATTCAGATATTGGTGGAGAAACTGCCTTAAGCCTAATAACACAGGGACAGCAAGTTGCAAGGAGACTGCAGTGTAGCTTTTTAGATCCTGCATCCCCCGGTGTTGGCTATGGCCATAATGTCAGTGAGACTCAGATAAACCAGGTGCTAAGGGGCCTTCTGGATATTAGAAGGAGCACATCCTTTAGTAGCAGCTCCCCACCTCTCCTTCCTGAGCCTCCAGGCCTCAGAGACTCTCCTCATCAGCCAGTCCCAGAGGCAGATCTGCGCATTGTTATGTGCTTAATGTGTGGAGACTCGTATGACATAGAGCAGCTCCTGTCCCCCTTCCTAATGCCTCAGCACTGCAGGCCCATGTCCAATAGTGGCACCTCTGTGCTGCTGGAGCAGACAGTTAGTGGACATAAGCTGGCTATAGAGCTCTCTGTGCTCTCATACCACGCCTCCTTCACCTTGCGGAAGAGCAGGTTAGTTCATGGCTACATTGCAGTGTATTCAGTCTCCCGAAAAGCCTCCCTGGAGACCCTGTGTGCATTTCTGTGTGAAGTTCAGGACATCATCCCAGTCCAGTTGTTGGCAGTGGGTGATAGCCAGGCAGAGCTCACTGACAGTGATTATGCTAGTGAGCAAATGATCCAAGGGGAAGAACTTGCCCATGAGATTGAAGGCCGTTTCAATACTGTCGTTTGTGGGTCTGGGGGTGTGGTGGGAGGCCTGCATAGAATAGAAATGTTCCACTCTTTCTTGATGGAGGTGGTAGAAAAACGCAACATTGTAGAGGCAACACACATGTATGATAATGTTGCTGAGGCCTGCACCAGTGAGAATGTGTACTCGCCTCGCTGCAGCTCTCCCAGTCCTGTCACCATGTTCTTGGATTCAGAGGATGATGTGGAACCGTCCCCACCATACTACGATGGCACACTCACCTCTCATGGCGGGGGCTTCAACCTGCCAGACTTGGACTCAAGCGACATCTCTGTCATCTCTGATATTAGAGACTTTGAGAACAAACAAAACAACAAAGTGCCACACCAAGTGAGAGTTAAACCCGGTGTCACCTTTGACTTTCGGAAGGTGAGCCGCAACCCATACATTGATACACTAGGCCATCGTCGCTCCCTGCCCTCTGCTGTTACCTGGGTTCCAGGTGGGGATGTTGGCTATGATCCCTCTGACTACGCTGAGCCTATTGATGCTGTTTCAAAACCTCGCCCTAGCAATGAAGAGATCATCTACTCAGTGCCACATGACAGCACACAAGGTAAAATTATTACCATCCGCAACTCCAACAGGATGCACTCTAATGGAAATGGCTCTGACAGTGAAGCAGACAGCAGCTCTCTGGAGCGAAGGAGGAAGTTCTCAGCAGTGGGTGTTAAGCCTCGTCTGTACCGTGACCGCTCCAAAAGGCTCGGCAAGTTCAGCAGCTTCCGCACAAGCTTCATCGGGAGCGATGATGAGATGGGAGCTCTTCCGAAATCCAAAGAAGATGACTTTGGGACCCTGAAAAGTGACAGTCTTGTTAATGAAGAGAGTGAGGACCCAAAAAAGAGGAACATTCTGAAGAGTCTGCGACGAACAGCCAAGGTGCGTATTATGACATCTTCAGATTCTAATGTTAAAACCACAATATTATTGGATTTGTAAATATGTACAAATGTGTAAATTAAGGTCATAAGATATTTAAAAGTTTAGTACAAGATAGACTATATGTTTCTCTAAGCACAGTATCAGAAGGATGTGGCAACATTAAGGAAAAGATCTAGCTGTTAGATTGTGATTTATTGTAAGAAACTGTATTTGGGATTTCCTGGTGTCTCTGTTGGGAAAAAATGAATGCAAAACATGCAACTATTCATGTTTCTGACTGTCATTGGTTTGTGTCTTTCTGATGGTCAGAAAACAAGACCAAAGCCACGTCCAGCTATTCCCAAACCCATGGAGAGCAATTACTTTGGGGTCCCCCTTGTGAATGTGGTATCTCCAGATAGACCTATCCCACTATTCATTGAGAAGTGTGTTCGCTTCATTGAGACAACAGGTTAGTTTTTTTAAAATATATTTTACTCCAATGTCATTTACCATTTAAATAGAAATTTTTTTGAAATGTACGTGCATGTGCAGCTGTCTTTTACACATTTGTTGCCATATTAATTGTATAAACATAGTTACTCTTAGGATATTTTTATATTTGTGCACCTGTTCATGATCACAATGTGATGTGAGAGTAATAAAATCGGTTCTTCACTTAAACACTCCAGAAACTTCCAGCATCTGTATTGCCTGGTCTGTTTGCAGTAGGACTAATAAAGTGTTTGTGCTTTGCTTGTTTCCCACTGTGCCCTCCCTACACCTTCCCTTTTCTCTGCTGTGTTCTTTTTCCTCAGGCCTGAATACAGAGGGTTTGTACCGCGTCAGTGGGAACAAGTCAGAGATGGAAAGCATGCAGAGGCAGTTTGAACAGGGTGAGTACATCAGACTTTGTTTGAACCAGCTGTTTGACATGTAATTATGGGGCTGCCTAATCAAAACATAAACAGAGTGTTACTAAAGGAAAGTGACATACAGCTGATTGTTCAGCTGATTATTCAGTCCTGATGACAGCTACTGATTCTGCTGGTTTTATTTTCTGATCCTCCTTAACTCTCTCATTTTCCCCTCTGTAGACCATGGATTAGACCTAGTGGAGAAAGACTTCTCTATAAACACTGTGGCTGGAGCCCTAAAAAGCTTCTTCTCTGAGCTGCCTGAGCCCCTGGTGCCTTGTGCTCTGCAGGTGGACCTACTGGATGCTTTCAGTAAGCAAACACTGCTGGGCTGGGAGGGTCTTACTAGAACATAAAAAGATTATTTCTTTTGGGGCGAAGAGGGAAGGGAAGGTTTTGGTAGGCCTGCTTTGCGCTGTGAATGTTACGTTGCAAATGTAATAGGTTATAGATTACTATTCACCCTTTAAAAACTACATTAAGTAATGTATTTTCACTCCAGTATATGACATTTGTTACATGTTTAACACATTTTTTAAATTGCACAGTTGATCTGAATTGGACATGAAAGGTGGTACAAATTCTACCAAGAGCTGATGAAAAACAGTGCTCCAAATTTGAGCTGCCACATGAATGGAGTTTGTCTAGAAATGGAGACCAATTCAGCAGATTGATTGTGATGGTGTCTAGAAATCGGCCTAAAAAAGCATTCCAGTTCAGAAAAGATACAAAGCTACCGAATGACTCTTGTATTGTGCATATAAGCTTTGTACTGAAAATAATGAATGTGTATGTAACCCCATATTTCCCTCTTTGCAAACAGAAATTAATGACAGAGAACAGAGACTGTACACCATGAAGGATGTCCTGAGGAAGTTCTCCAGGGAGAATTATGATGTCTTCAAATATGTAGTGAGCCACTTACACAAGTGAGTTCGACTTGTGTCTGCTGTTGTCCACGTGGCTTTGTTGATGTTTTGAGGTGGAAACCCATCTGTTTATATGATGATTAATTTTCTGTCTGTGTGTTTATAAGGGTGAGCCAGCTGAGCAGGGTGAACCTGATGACCAGTGAAAACTTGTCCATCTGTTTCTGGCCCACCCTCATGAGGCCAGATTTCACCACGATGGATGCTCTGACTGCCACACGCACCTACCAGACAATCATCGAGACCTTCATCCACCAGTGTGCATTCTTCTTCTACAACCAGCCCCTCATTGACTCCCCCACCGGCCTCGCAGGTCTGCCTGCCTCGCCCACCACCACCCTAAGCGGCAGCTCTGCCTATACCTGTTACCGCTCCTCTCCTCCTCACACCACCACCCACTTCAGCCCCCTGCAGCAGTCCCCACCCACCACTCCCCAGTCCCCCTTGCAGTCCCTGCTCCCTCCCCTCCACCAGCACCCCCACTCCCACCATTCCCCTGCCGAACAAGAGACACTGTGAGAGACAATGAAACCACGTGTGCCCATGATGATGCTGGACCTTATCTCACACACATTAAAAAAAAAAAAAGCGTGCATGTGCACACTACATTTTTGATCCTGGACAAACTAGTTAATGAAAAGAGGAGTTAGGAAGTGTCTGAAAACTTCCCCAAACCTGCCATTTGTATCCATACTTGTGTGTGTCAGGGCAGGCTGCCATTTTTAGTGACTCTTCTTCTGCCCTCTGAGCCCATGATCACCTGGAATTTGACATCGGGGCAGAAGTGGAGGACAAAGGGCGATGTCACAACAAGCCTTCCTTATGTCAACAGATACCACTTATCCTACACTACCAAGAAAAGATTCCTCCATGCCAAGCTGGAACACATGATTTGTGGCCACCATGTTTTTATCTGTGTAAATTGTTTATCTTTTTTTTTCTCTCATGAAAGTACTGCCACTGGATTTATAGACTTCTTCCTCTGTAGGTCCTTTGAGCAGCATTTTGCTCCATAAAGCAGAGGTTCCCCCGTGTCTGCCTTTGGTGTTTCTCTCATTGGCTGCTTGAGGGGTCAGCATGGGAAGGGAAAGGGATGGGAGGGGGGGGACACATCCAGGGATGCACTTTACTGATCACTGTTATTTTCCCTCAAAAGGGTTTTTTTTTCTCTGAAGGTTTTTTTTTTTTTTTTTTTTTTTTTTTTGTTTTGTTTTTTTCACAGCTCAAACAGCCATACCCATTGCCTCTACAGAGCTTTGGCGGATCAAACTTTGTTTACATCAAACTTGTTTTTGTATCCACTAACTTATCTGAAGCACTTTTTTGATAGTGTAGTGTTAAATTTGAAGAAATGCCACATTGACTAATTGTCCATAATGTTTGTTTAGTGGTTGAGTGTGGCATTAGTGCAGGCTTGTAAAACAAGATCCTTTTGTAAAAACTTATGTTCTTTACATGATCCAGGCGTCCCATTTTATGTCAATGGGAATTCTGAATCTGCTTATATTCCTCATTCATCCAGCCATGTGAAAAATAGTTTTCTTTTAGCGTTTGTCCACTCTCTAGCTGTTGGTTGATCAGAGTGGATGTTTAGGGAAGTTTGGTTTAATTAGGCTGTTGATATCAGAAAAGAGACTTTGCCTGCTATCAGTCAAGTGAAGGACAAGTTTTCACCTCATTCACATTTAGTGAAAAAGGGTGAGTTTTAAATGTGTAACCTAGTCATACCATAACATGACTCTATGTTGCCATCTGGTGTCTATGGAAACCACAAGCTTGAAACATGATAGGTTGCTGCTGGATGTGTTGCTGTGGCTGTCTATCAAACCAAGCTCTTTGTATTCATCTAATATTAAGGACCTTTAACTCAGAAGGTTTAGTACTCTCAGCGCACTGTTACTGCTAGTCCTGCTATACAATACAATGACCAGTAGAATTTAAATATTTGTGGATGGGACTCATTCAGGAAGCACCGTCAGCCGTTTACCCGCTCTAGTGAATTAGTTTTGTGCTGGCTTATTGTCCTCACTTTCATGGAAAATGAGCAGCACATTTTCAGTGGTAGCACTGTTGATGAAGACCTGATCATTTTAACCATTTAACTCAAGTGAAGCACTGTCTTTTTCGATGAAGACGAGGAAAAAATGGACCACCAGACATGCAAATCCTGGATGATTGTTGCTCTGTTATGGTTCTTGGTTGCAACTCTGATCAGATTAGTTAGAGCACTGGTTGTACAAGTATTTGGGATCATCACTTACTGGTACTTTTTGGAATCACAATGCTGTTAGAAGTCAGTCATCGGCCAAATCTGAGGGCTTTTCTTAAACTGCTCTGAGCTGTAGGCTGCAACATTAACGACTGACAAACCGACTACCACTAAAATTCATGGGAGTATAAAGTCTTGCTGAATTATTTGACTTCTGACACACCATTGGCAAATCTGCCTTTCAATGAGCAAAAAGTGAGTGCATACTACTCTATAATGGTTGTTTATTTGTATGTTGGGGAACACCACCCTTTAGTCAATGGTAGAAAACATTTCTAGTGTGTATTTCAATGATTGAAAGTCCATTTTTACAATTTTTGTGAATGGTTCAAGGCCACTTAAGTTTAGTGCATGATTTAAAAACACACCAAGGGAGAAGGATGAAAGCCTCTTCCTGTTTTAAAACATGAAATTAGTACAAGAACAAAACAAATACTAAAGTGAAATAGCTGAAACGTGAAAGTTTATGTACTGTGCACCAAGAGCAAACCATGGAATTTGTCTGACTGAGAATAGTGTTTGAAGATGAAGGCCTTATGTGAACTGTATAATAGTTAATAAATTAAATCTTGTAAAATTGTCCTCAGATCTCTTGTGATACCTGCTTCTGTTTGTCATGCGTGTTTCAACAATATGCATTCACTGTAATATTAGAATTTATGAACCTGGAGTCTAAAGCTACTCAAAAGTTGTTTGGTGTAGTGACACATTAGCAGGGGCCTGTTGAATGGAGAGTATCATGGCATTGGTTAAAACATCAGTGTTGTGTTAGAATAGAGCAGAAGGCCCTGTGACAGCTTCTGAAAAGGCCTATCACACCCTGCTGCCATTTGACAATGTAAGACCCGTCTAATTATTATGTTATTATCCATGCTTTTCAAGTGTGGATTAATGGAGGGTGGTTTGAACTATTTTGATTGACAGGTCAGTAAACAAACAGGGAAAGGCTTGAATATGTAGCTGCTCTTTTGTATTGTGTCTCCTATCAGCAGTAAGTATTTTAATAGTAATATACCTTTCATCACATCCATACCTAATGATGATGGTGGATCAACTCATTTCTCTGGTGAACGCCCTCACATCCTTTGCATAAAGAAGCTGTGTTGTTCAACTTACACACTGAAAAGAATTCTGCTGTTGCAACAAGAAGCTGTAGTAACCAATTGGGGACCAGTGCAGGTGACTCTGAAATATATCAATTATTCACTGCATATCCGTCATGAATGACTGCTCCCTCTTGGTAGCAGACTTTTGTCTCAGTATCTGTTAATCTCTGTATGGGCCTGTAGGGTTTTAACGCCATCTTGTGGCTGCTTTAATGCAAAGCTAAGTGGGAATCAGAGTTAAGTCTGAAACACAATGAATCCCACCAGTGGTACAAGCAGTAGTCAGTTATTTAACCCTTTCATGCATGAATTATGAGAACCTTTATCAAGATTTTTTTTTTTCCATGGAAAAAAAACAATGGGATTGAAAATTTTCTTATGAACCTATTTTTCATGGAGTTGCAAAAATGTCCACTCAGCTGGACAGCATGTGTTTAATATTTGAAGCAAAGAAAAATATATTTACTGATATATTGTGTGAAAACTATGAAACAGAAACATTTTTGATGCTGTTAACCTATTGTTTACTAACAGTTTAACATGCTCTAATACTCGTCATTACTCACTTCATGGAGATAATATGCAAAAAAAAAAAAAAAAAAACTTTTGTTTTAAAAAAGCCCTGTTAATTACAGTCTAATAACAATAACAAGCAATTGATTTACACTCAAACATGTTAGTGCAGATCATGTTTATCAGGAACAGCAAAGTTACAGTAATGGTATGAATGTCAGTGTATGGGATGATGCATAAGTGTCCACTGTGTTGGCTGATATGGAACTAAAACAACAAAACCCATGAATATACAAGAGAACAACTGTAGAATAGCTGTCCACTGTAGTGACCACTATGCATGAAAGGGTTAACCCATAAAGACCCAAACAACCACTGGTGATCAAAATCATCTACCAATATAAAATTTTAAAAATCATGGGGAGGAATGCTTCTAGGACAAAAGAAATAGTTTGTTTGAGGTGTTCTTTGGAAAAAGGGATTCATAAAGTAGATGACAAACAGGAAGAAAACTCCAAGGTACTCTCTTTAAGCATTAAAAGCGCTCTATTCTCATGGTCATAAATAGACCTAAAAAACACTTCAACGCATTTCGGCTTCAAGCCTTCATTAGGAAGTCAAACAAAACACAGGTTTGTATATGACCATGCCATGAGAATAAAGGCATTTTAATGCTTAAAGAGAGTGTCTTGAAGGATTCTTCCTGTTTGCCATCTACTTTCAGTATTTTTGAGCGAAAATCATGTATTTTCCTATATTTAATTTACTGATCATGTAGATGTTCATAAAAGCTCAAATTAAAGTTGAGGGTTACATCAGAAACAGAAAAAAATGAAGAAAAAGTGACTTTTTCAGTAAAAAAATATCAAAAGCAAGTGTGTCCATCCACTGTCATTGATCCAACTCCATGGGTTTTTACTGGTGAATCAATGCTGTAGAAGATGACAGTGTTTCCATGTTCACTACAGAGCCTCTGAACGTCCAAATGGGTCATATCTGATGACCATGAAAAGATGACAAACTGTATTTTACACCAATTATTTACATGCATCAATAGAATTAGTGGATCAACAGTGATTTAAGTTTTTATATCACTAAAGGATTTTGGTCACCAGTAGATGTTTAGGTCTTTATGGGTAAAAAAAATAAAATAAAAAAAAATTAACATGTACATAAGTATTCAGTTTGCTCAATACTTTGTTGACGCACCTTTGGCTGCAGTTCCAGCCTCAAGTCTGTTTGAGTATGATGCTACAAGCTTGGCAAACCTATTTTTGGGTATTTTTCTCTCTTTGCAGAACCTCTCCAGCTCCATCAGGTTGGATGGGGAGCATTGGGTTCAGGTCTGGACTCTGGCTGGACCTCTCAAGGACATTGACAGAGTCGTCCCAAAGCCACTGCTCTGTTATCTTGGCTGTGTGCTGAGGGTCGTTGTCCTGTTCAAAGATGAATCTTTGCCCCAGTCTGAGGTCCAGAGCAGGTTATCTTCAAGGATGTCTCTGTATGTTGCTGCATTCGTCTTTCCTCCACCCTGGCTCGTTTCCCAGTTCCTGCTGTTAAAAACATCCCCACAGCCTGATGCTGCCTCCACCATGTTTCACTGTAGGGACGGTACTGGGACAGTGATGAGCGGTGTGTGGTTTCCTCCAGACATGATGCTTGGCATTCAGACAAAAGAGTTCAATCTTTGTTTTATCAGACTAGAGAATTTCTTTTCTCAAGGTGCCTCGGAGGTTTGTCTTGACTTGGCTTGTGCTCTGACATGCACAGTCAACTACTAGACTTTATATAGACAGGAGTGTCTCTGTCCACCATGTCCAATCAACTGAATTTACCAGAAGTCCAATCCAGTCAAGTTGTGGAAACATCTGAAGCATGATGAGTGGAAACAGGATGCACCTGAGCTCAATTTTAAGTGTCATGGCAAATGCTGCAAATACCTATTTACATGTTTTTATTTTTATTTTTGATAAATTTGCAAAAGTTTTCAAACTTTTTTTTTTTTGCTTTGTCATTATGAGGTGTTGTGTGTAGAATTTTGAGGTAAAAAATGAATTTAATCTATTTTGGAATAAGGCTGTAACACAAGAAAACGTAAAAAAAATAAAATAAAACAAAACACACAGAGTATATATACTTACCTACTTTCTGGATGCAGTGTGCAGTAAATGAGAGGAAAACACCTGACTTTCACAGAAAAATACAAAATGCACAGGTTAATATTATAAGAAATGGTGATTAAGACAGGTTAAACGTAGGGGAAAATTCAGTTAGAAGTTGCCAGAAAAATTGTTCTAGGCCATTATGGATTAAACATGACTTTGTTAGGGCATAAAGATTGGACGATGCCAGGATTCAATCATTTCATGAGAAGAGGTAAAGATATTTTATTCCAACTTCATGGAAAACAGTGTATATTCATATATTGAATGTTACTCAAAATAATCTTTATGTATTTATTGTGCTAAGTATATATTACACTTTTTATTCCATTATATTCTGTTTTCATGTTCTCTGAAATGTAAAGGATAGAGGTCAGTGTTTAGCCCAGTGATACATGTATTGTGTTTGAACCATACTTGTTATAAAGACTTTTTGGAGGTTTTTAAGGTTGTTCTGTATCATGTACATCTCACGACCCAGTCTGTATGTTTATATGTGTTTCCTCTTTAATATAAATATCAGTTTAAAAATTCCAGGAATTGCACAAACAAGCCTTTTGAGAATGACAGAAGCCATGACATATGAAAGATAGCTTTATTGCACAAGGTGTTAGAATGATCTTTTTAGTTTTTGCTTTCTTTTCATAGAAAATGTACCTTTGAACACAAGCAATTGCTATAACAAGCAACTCAAACAAATGTTTGGGATACCCTCAACATTTTTTTTTTTGTTTTGTTTTGTTTTTTTTAAGATTTTTGTTTACATTTTCATACATTTTTTCCTTCAATTTTTCCCTTTAAGCAAGCATGCAATGACTTTTTTGAGGATGAACAAAATACAAAATAAAAATAATAAAAAAGTAAATAGGACAAATGACAACATCAAAAGACCTTTAAAAAAAGAATAAAAAGTCAACAAATTAGTATCAAAAACATAAAGGGAAAGAAAAATGTTTTGCCCATTTCAGAAGTAAAATATTTTATTTTTGATTTTATTTCAATTTTGAAATTGGGGCATTCAACCCTGATGTGTCCCCTGATTTGTTCTGACGAAAATAGCTCTTCATACAAAACTGTGTTTTATGTACAAGACTTAATCTATAAACAACACTGACAAAGGTAGAGATCATGGAGCTAGTATGTTTAGGGTAGTGAAATTTTAATTTAATTGATCTGAACAAGGGGGAAAAGGATGCGAGCCTGAATGCTTCAGGTTAACAGACCGGCTCCAGTCCAGTTTATATACAATAGTGTGTGACCAAAAGAGCTACGAGTCCCTGATTTCACTTGGCTGAACTGGTTTTAGCCACAGGCCACAGACCTCAGTACTGTTTGGCCTCTGGAAAACAAATCTGACAAAATCCCAAACAAATTAATATTAAAAATCAAAGTCAACAAAGAAATACCAATTCCCCTAACCCAAACAAAAAAAACCAAAGAAACAGGCAAATGGATAAATAAATGTAAACCACAAAACACTATCGTGGAGATGCTTCAAAAAAGACATTCCAATAAGTTCTTGTGTTAATGTACATCAGCGCAAAATGGAGGGAGAAAGAAAGTGGGGCATATACAGTACTTCAGACAGGGAAACAACAAAGATATTATCAATTGAATGAACATTATATAATTTAAAACTGAACTCCCTGACATATAACATTTCTTAAATTAAGTATATTATTTAACTTCATTCACATCATGACTGGGATTCCTTCTACTGTCCATTTCTTTGATGAGCAGGGGGTTGGCTGAGTGACACAAAGGCTGATTGAGAAGTTGTTGTCTGTGGTGCGTCTGTGTTTGTGTGCATGGATCAGTCTCTGTCATCCACAGACAGAAGCTTTATAACCATGACATAACTAAAGTCTGTAACCTTTTTGCAGCAGCCATTGTCCAACCCTCCTCCCAATATAAACACTTATTTGGGGATGCTCTGTGACACTGATTTGATTTCTGAATGTTATTGTATCTACCAACCACTCAAGCTCCTGCAAACTATCTCAAGTTAAACAGTTTGTATTCTCATAAATCATATTATAAAAAGCCTTGAGGATTTTGTGTCCTGACTATTTCCACCAAAACACATGCAGCATAGTGGATGCTGCAGATTTGTGGTTTTAAGACAGAAAAACCTCTGCTTATTATAGTGAATAAGATTCAAATCTGTTCAACCAGCCAGTCTGCATTCTCTGGAAACTACTGTGAGCAGTTTATATTAAAGATGGAGCTTAGAGAGGGCTGCTTAGTGTTCACACAGGTGCAAACCCTCTTGTTAGTCAGTTGGTGTACAGTAACATACAGAGCATCCCGTATATATATATTAACTTTTTCTTTCTTTGTCCAACCTTTTTAAAATTTCTCTTAACATGATTGAGCGATTGTCTTGTTCTTAAATTTTGACCTTAACATTAAATTGCTGTACGTGCTACAACAGTATTGTAGTACATACAATTTATACTTTGTCATAATTTCACTTAAATGTCAATAATATACCTACATAGAAATATATATGTAAATTCTTTATAATACCAAATATTCTCTATTTGTAATGTGAGAACTCAAAGCTATTTTATTTGGGTTGTCATGATTTATTACACACTGTTCAGCTGGAGAGAGATGTGTGGAAAGTATTAATGAGATAGAGATTTTATCCTTCCTGAAAGTTAACCTGAATCTTTCTTTTGGAATCGCCATTAAGAGAAAATCTGCCAATATCTATTTGGGACTTTAAGAGACACAAGGAGGGGGAGAGATACAGTAAGAATAGGGAACTTAACTGTAAGTCCTGCAAATTGACAATAATACTCAAAATATGGAGGACAGTGCGTGTATGAGAGACAGGATGGCCACACAGCTTCATACTGGCTATCGTAGTCTTCATCATCAGAATAACAGAGCTCTCAGCTCCTCAATCATAGTCAATGTTTCAAAATGACCACAGAATTGCTTCCTGGTTTTTTGCTGTGCAGCTCCTATGTGAACTGAGCGGAGCTGAGCACCAGCCTGCTGGATCTGTTAGTTGGAGTTAGTAGTTCTTTTATAGAGTCCCAGGTGAACATGAAAAAGTAGGGTTAGCTGGGTCTCTGTCTGGGAGAACACCTTTCCCAAGGAAAATTAGACAGTTAGACAGGACGCTGGGCAGTTCACCATTAGTTGGGTTTAAAGAGAGATGGTTGCATGCCCTTTCTGGCCCAGACTGAAAAGTATCAGATTTGGGCGAGCAGAGGACTGGGACAGCAGTGCAAGTCTGTGCAAAAGACCGGATTACACCAGTGTGTATGACTTTGAGTAGGCCCCCACACTTTGTTTCTGCAGTCTCCCCAGAGCAGAGGAGCTGCTCTCTAGCAGCGAGTCTCTGGAGCCCCCCACTTTGTTACTGTTGGTGGGGTTGCTGCTAGTGCTGGAAGTGGAAGCTGTCGCTGCGGTGTTGGAGCTAGGCATGGTGAGAGTCCTTTGGGGCAAGGTGGCAGTGCCTGAGCTCGCACCCAAGCTGCCCAGTCCAGAGTGGCCCAGCGTCAGGGCCTGCTGCTTGGCAGGGTCTAGAGTCTTGTGTCGTCCCTGGGTGTGATATGCCCGTTGTGTCAGGCTGCGGATTGAGGCTTCCCGCGGTGGCACAGCAGGACACGGGTCATGCAGCTCCCCTTGTTTGCGGAAGAATGGGTCTGTCTTCATATAGAGGGGTAGGTTGCAGAATTCACCTGTGAAAACCAGGGAGAGACTCATATGACCGTACAGGAAAACACTTCAGTGTCATTTAGTGTCATTTCAACAGCAATATGACCAAAATCTATAGGTATAAATAACTCAAATAGGACTAAAGATTCAATATCAATAGGAAACATTGAATACAATTAAAATAAATACAACCTTAAAATGTATGTAATGAAATGTATGTAATGTATAATGAAACAAACGTACTTTTGTTTGCGCGGTGGGGAATGGGCACAGCCACATTTTTCCCGCGGTCATAGTCCTGCGGTTTGGGTGGGGAGGCAGTGAAGCGGCAGATGCCCGGTTCAGACGGCGTGCTGAGGGAAGTCATGCTGTCTGCTGGGTCATTGGTACCAGTGGTCATTTGATCAGAAGAGCTATCTGAGATGAAACACTCTGTAATGGTAAACTTGGCGTGTTGCAGGTGCTCCTCCAGCTTGGCGTGCTCATAAGCTCTCGCCAGCTCCTCATAGGTGGACGACGCACTCTCTGTTGAAACCATGCTGTTGCGACCCTTATCTGAAAAAAAAAAAAAAAAAAATATGATTAACCATGTTGCTTCAAATTCCTGGTGAATAAATGCACAGGTGAAAAATGAAAGGGTCATTGTGTCTGTGGTTGTGGCAGGGATGTCGTTACCTGTGTCTTGAGAGAGGCTGGCACTGTAGCTGTCACTCTCAGTGGCTGTGATACCATGAGAGCCCATCGTCCGCCAATCCGAGGTCAGGGTCCGAGCCGAGGCAGTGGACTGGCTCTGACTTGGTCGACTCAGGGTCCACTGGCTGGAATATCTGTTTCTGGAGCTGTGAGCTGATTTTATGCTTTTCCTGGACACTGGATCTGAGAGAGATCACAATGATCAGAAAAACTAGGAACTCCTTATATTCATTTACCCCTATGGTTATGTAGTGATCAGGGTTACTGTATTAAACAAAAACTAAGACTATAACCAAAACTAGCAGTGAAAAAACTATTTTGTTTACTGAAATAAGAAAAATAAGTTTCCGAAACATGAATATAAGAGAAAATATTCAGAATTATAAAAGCTATTGCTAAAGCTCAAACACAAACTAAAACAAAACAGAATTCTAGCTAAAATCAGTTTGGTTTTCTGCTGTTATACCAGTTTGGTTTATGGTGAACAAGAGTAAAGTCATTTTGCACATTTGATAAGCAATGATTTTGTGAACCATACTGTTTGCTTTCATGAAACCTTTACCAGCTTCGATAAATCAATACTCTAACTAAATCAGTGCCTTTCTTATGATGAAGGATGAAGATTGTTTGAGTTGTTTACATTTATTTCCTTAAACAATACGTTAAAAATGGTACAGGTGCCTGTTTAAATAATATATAAGCTTTTCAGAGTTTGAGGGATACTTTTACATAAATAAAGAAAAATACAAATTAAGTCTCTGTCAACGAGGGTATCCTGTGTGATGTTAGATGCTTCATTAGATTTGACATGCTGCTCCCTTTAAGCACTATGTTTGCTTTTAAAGATTTGTTGTTTGTCATATTTAAGTGGCACCAGACAAGGTAGTGAAATCTGAAAAACTAAAACGAAATAAAAGCCAAATTAAAGCTTGTCGTTTCCTAAAAAATTAGACATAGGGACCTATAAAACTAAACTAACTTTAACCCTAATCTTATCTGTACTGTCTGACTTTTTGCAGTTCCATTCTGTTGTATATATGCACATAGTCTGTACAGTTTTTATTACTATTTTTATTTTATTGTTTGTTTTCTTGCACTATCTTGTTGTTTGCACTATCTTAATGCATGCACACTTTTTCTTGCACTTTATTCTGTTGCTGTCTTGACTATTGAATTTCCCCAATGTGGGATCACTAAAGTCTAATCTAATCTAATCTAATCTAAAAAAACAACACCAAGTCTAAATAAAAATAAAACCTAGAGAAAAAACTGTGTTAACTGTCTTATGTGGTGATTGAATGCCTGATGTGATAACAACTCAAAACAGTGAGATAAAAGCCTTTAACTTGATGTCCTTGTTCACATCATAGAATGTTACTGTCACTGTGACATTTACAACCCAAACTCACTTGTTCCTGGGCGGATATCTGACATGTCAATCAATGGCCCTGAGTTTTGGATGAGGGCTTGGTGGTGCAGAGAAACGCCTGTGCAGAAGTTCTGTGGATTTACTGACTGGCTGAACTCGGTGTCTGTCACCGGCACAGCTGCCTTGTCTTCTCCTGTCACAAGCAGAAAGAAGCACATAAAACAGCTGCACAAAATGTTTCTAATAAATGAAATAAGTCCACTGATATTCTGGAACATACCAATCTGTTTGATACCCTCTTTGTCTTCAATGAGCAGCTGAACGCGGGGGATGTCGATGTGGAGCCTTGGCCCTTGAGGAGGGCCCTTGACAGGAGTGTCTATGCTCCGATTGTTCTTACTACACAAACAAATACCACAGACATACTTCAGTCAGAATAGGTTATATTATGAGGATGTCCAGTGATTTCTGATGACCTATAGGGAATACTTCAGCTATAACTATTTTAATATGCTCATCCTTTTTACTTCTTCTACACAGGAGACAGAAAAACTAAAGGCTGGGTCTTACCTGATAAGCATCTCAGCGAGGCTCTTAGCATCTATAAGAACAAAGCATCTTAATTAGATTATGGCTGACTGTGAAGATAATCATTTCAACTTGTCAACTGTTTATATTAATCCATTAGACACAATAATACTGGTGTCTCTGATCTTTCCCATTGTCTCACCTCTCAGTCGTTTCAGTCTTTTCTCTTTGCGTTTTTTGCGGATAATGAAAAGCAACGCAACGCCAAGTGTAACAAGGATGACAGGAGAGCCAATGGAGAAGAGTTTTTTCACATCATCCCCTTCTCCACGAGCTGATTTAATAGGAGGGATTGTACCTGATAGAAGCAGCAAAAGAAAACAATCAGTATGAATATAGATGAGTGACAGAAACAAGCTGAAACTGAAAAATAGTACAACAGAACCCACAGGTGTCACCACGTATGAACTTACTGCCATCATAGTCGGTAGTGGCAAACTGGGAGCTCTGGTTGCCACACCCAGCGCTGTTGCAGGCCTTCATTTTAAGCTCGTACCAGGTGGCTTCACGCAGCTCACTGAGGAAAAGCTGTGTGGTTGAATTGGCTTTAAGGCTTTGCCAGGCCCAGGTACCTTTGGGCCTAAAATCCAGCATCAGGTCAGTGATGGGGCAGCCACCGCTCGTCCATCCCTGTAGATTGAGGCCTGCATGAGTGGAGTTGATGTGGGTGAGCAGAGGCTGGTCCTTGTTAAACACTGGCTCTGTAGAGAAAAGGGAAAGTAAATAGGAGGTTAATGAGGGCTTCTTAATACAAATAAGACATGTACATTTCATTTTGCTAATTTTTGTGCCTGTAACTTAAAAGAGAAAAAGTAGGCATCATTTTTTCAACATTATTTTAAGGATGCATGAATGCAAGACCTAAATCACTGAGGATTTTTACTGTTACCCAGTGTATAACATTAAGTGGTCATTGGAAGGATCTACGACTCATTTGCTAAAATTAGATACTTTAGATGAGTTCAACTCAGACAATAAAACTCAACTAAATGCATTTTAGATTCCAATTAAATCTAAAATAAAACAGATTTGTAATGGTCTCTTTCTTGTTTGTTTTCTGCTCTGTTTATGTCTACAACCCTCCTACTACCATTCTTTTACCTCTTACCTCTTCCATGGGTTTTAGCCTCAATGATCTCGCTGATGCGCCCTGAGCCCACGCTGTTCTTGGCAGCCAACTTGACCTTGTACCAGGTTCCACAGCGCAGGTTGTCTAACCTGAATGAACGCTCACTGGAGCTGATGAACACATCCCTCCACTCCTCAGTGTTGTCCACTGAATACTGCAGCACAAATCCTAGATAATCACAACTTAATGTCAAACAGCAGTACTTTAAATATCAACTGCGCAAGGGTCCTCATTGAATGCTACTACGTCTACTGAACACCAGGGGGCAAAATTTAGCTACAATTACATTAATTTTGCCCACTTTTTTTTTTTTTTTATTCAGAAAAGCTCACAGTTACACTGTTATGTGCAGAATTAATGCAACTGACAGCATGAGGAGGAAGAAAGCCTGTTACAATACCAAGCAAAGAGCTGGCAATTTGTTTTTATGAGGTTGTTCTCTGTTCACAGAGTTCATGAAGACTGCTGCACACCTCTGATAGAACTTCCTCCATTGTCTCCAGGGATCCAGGCCAGGGTGATGGAGGAGGTGGAGGTGGTGGATACAGTCAAACGTGGCTGATCAGGAGGAACTGGACATTCAGAGACACACAAACAAGGAGATTTAGCACTTCAGCAAAGCACACTTGTGCTTTATGTTCGACTTCATCACATTCAGGTTCTATTTCATCCTCACCTTGTACCACAAGATTGACTATGATGGTGTCGAAGCCCAATGTGTTTGTTGCTGTGCAGGTGTAATACCCAGAATCCTCCGCTTTGACTGAACGCAGCACCAGTGTGCCATTGGATAAGATCTGTCTCTGACTATCAGCTGTCACTGGGATGGCGGAATTATCACTGACAAAGTAAAGACAGGTTACAGAGGTTAACAGTCTCATTATAGAGAAACCTGATGTATATTTTTTTGTCTTTACAATCATAAACACAAGCACTGTCTGAGGAAACACTGATTCTGACACAAAAGCAGTATATGATGAGCGCTGACCTGTCTTTGGTCCATTTTATTGTGGGTGCAGGTTCTCCCACTGAGCTGCAGGGAAGACGCACCTCCTTCATCCAAGGTGTGGTCACTGTGCCCCCGAAGGACAGGATCTTGGCTGGGACTGCACACAAACAAGAAAAATAATCCAATTTAATGTCCAAAACATACTCTGACACATAGATCATTACAGTAGAGCTCATGTTGGATATATCACACTTTAAGCGAGGCATAATATGATTTCTTTTATGTAATGTTATGCATTACATTTAGCAGCATAGTTTACTTTTTATACTATCAAAATAGTGGGTTGTTTGTTGTGATAAACATCACCACACAACCTTTTGTCTAACCAAAGACAAAGAATACATAATTACCTAAATCAGTACAAAAATGACATTACAGTATTGCAAACATAATACAGCAATACTTAAGTGTAGTAATATTTTCATACTCCCCTTGAAAATAATTTACACCAGGGCAAAACAAAAAACAGCTTAATTTCTGACTTCCTGTCTTGGCTGTTTGCTGTTGAGCAGCCTAGATTGAGGAGAGGCCTTTATATGCTGCTATGGGAATAAAAAGCTATTGAAGAGTATTTTAGCATAGCCCCTCCTCTGACCTCCTAGTTTCAGTCTATCTTTACCCCATAGAGCCTCCCTCTATTGATTCTTGACTGCTATTCTTCTCCCCAAGGATCAGTTTACTGGATAGGCCCTGTTCATCACCACATAATTAACAACAGCGTTTCTTGCAACATAGCCGGCACTCAATCAATACCACGGCTGTCAATCAATAAGAGAGAGAGCCGGCAGAAAGAGAAGGAGAGTGAGTGATGAAAGTGATGTCTGTACAGGAGATCATGTCACTGTTTTACAGTCATCTGTGGAGCGCTCCCACTCATAACCTTTATAGAAATCCCTTTACCCTTCTCCTCTACTACAAGCTCGCCTGGAGGACCCACCTTTCCCAGCAGGTTCCACTGTGACCTTTGAGCTGATGTTGCCGCGGCCGGCAGTTGTCACGGCTGCAGCCCAGATGTGGTATTGTTTGCCACGGGTAAGGTGCGTGATACGGTAGAAGAGCATCTCTGGATTGGCCTCGTACTCACTGGGTGCCTACGACAGAGGGCACGAAATATCATGTTAGCAAATCACAATCCCACAGCGACTCCACAGGCTTAGGGTCAAGTCCTCTTTTAGAAACTGTAATAAATTAAGGAAATGCATCAGTGTAATGGAGTTAAATGTGTTTTTAACCAAGGCCCAGTGAAAAAGTGTGCTGACAGGTGGGACAAAATTAAAATAGAAATAAAGTAAATGGAAAGAGTACAAACAGGTTGTATTTTTTGCATGTTTCTTTTTCACTTCATACTCTGCATATATTCCAAATCTTTTTTTGGTTTTTAATAACTAGGGATGTGCACACATCATCAGTTCGACAATTAGTGAAATGGGAAGCATAGTTAACTTCTTTTTTAATCAGAGTTGGCTAATTCTTTTTGGGGAGTGGTGGTGGGAGAAGATGTATGTTTCATTTCTAAGAGATAGAGACATGGAACAAATATTTATAGGACTGTTTCTGCATATGATAAGTAAAACTGTAGAAGTATTTAAAGTGTTTTTAAAAAAATAAGTGATATACATGTGGTTCACCCAAACCCTTCATTTTTTTTCATCATTGTTTTGGTCCAGGCAGAGGGCACGTGGAAATGACTACGTCAAGATTAACTGACTTCAACTGGCTTTGTGAATACTTTAAAGCAGTGTATGACTTTCATCACAATTTTTCTTTTTTGCAAATTTGTAAACCCGAGTGATAGCCTAATTATCACTAATCCATTAGTCTTTCAGTGCTTACGCACCTGAATCAAGATGATTCCATCACAAACACAGTCTGCTTGTTTACATAACAAACTGAAACGTCACTTGGGAAATTTTGGAAATTTTTGTCACAAAGTCCACTGTGGGTTTCTCACAGATTCAGTAAGAAAATGAGCCAGACCACTACAACATAAAATTACACAGTCCACCAGGGTTGTTTTAAAGAAAGAGTATAGTTGGTGGATGGAGGTAAAGGTGACATTTGGGTTCAGCACTCATGAAGAGACAGTGTGGAATTCCCATTCCCACAATACACTTCACGACAAAATTTCTGAAAAGGCCCAAGTGACATTTCAGTTTCTTATGTAAACAGTGGACTGTGTTTATGATGGAGTCACCTTCGAAGTTGTTCACCGTGAGGGAAGTGATTCAGGTGCGTAAATATGGAAAGACTAATGGATTAGTGATAATTAGGATATCACTCAGGTTTTACAAATTTGAAAAAAAATTGGGATGAAAGTCATACCCTGCTTTAAAAACTAATGATAATGTCCATCTCTGATAATAATGTATTAATAATGTAATTTTAAACACTGACCTACAGAAAATGTGAAAAGGAATTTCTTCTTTCTTATCTGACCCTAAAATGTTAATTAATATTGATCTATGGATTTAAAACTTAAAACAGCATGAATGACTGCTGAGTTTTAATCTTAACAAAAAGAATAAATAGAATAAAACCGTCCTACTTTTCCTACTCAACAGTTAAATACAAAAAACATGAATCCACAAAATATATCAAATTATTCCAGCGTTCACAGGGTGATTTATTTGCCAGATTACTCAATAAAATACAAGTTGAATCTGCAGTGCTAGAATAAATGATATGTAGATGTTTCCTGCACCTGCGGGCACAAACATATACAAAAACACAGATTTCTCTCAAGTCAATCCCTGTTTCTATTGCTCTAATCTGATCATCTCTCAGTGTTCATCTTCAGTTCGTTCACCATTTGCTTTTCCCTCTTTCCCTCTCTGTCTAGCTCAGTGAAGAGGAGCGGATGGAGGGACAGAGGGAAGGAGGAGGGTGGATGTGTGTGTGGAGGGGGTGCGTTCGAACATTCCTCCAGCGTAGCGGCGGTGTTGTGGTGATCCAGGGAGTGATACAGGGAGATAATGAAAAGACGAACAAAAGCACTCTCATCTCGATGTGACTGATACCCTCCTCTGCTCCTCCCTTCTTCCCTGCCTGTCTCTCACTCTCTCCTTCTTTTCCTCTCCCCCTCTCTTTCTTTCTCTCTCATTTCCCCTCGGTCTCTCCCTTCCTACCTCTAATGGTGTGTCTCTTTCTCTCTCTCAACCTCCTTTTCCCCTCCCTCCCTCTCTCCTCCATGCCCGTGCTCATTTACATGGCACTCATGCACAGAGAGGGAGGAGTATTTGTGAAAAATAAGAAAGTGAGATCTAGCTTGATATCAGATTTCACTGTGCGCTACTGTTTGTGTGCACATGTTCTAACCTCCACTGAAATAAAACTGCACATACATGTATAAATAGAAAGCGTTGAAATGTGATGCCTGTGTGTGTGTGTGTGTGTGTGTGTGTGTGAGCTTCTGATGCGGCAGTGTGCATGTGTGAGCTTGTTCTCTGCTTCATTTGCATATCTACGTCTCATCACGTTGCCAAGACAACCTCATCTGTTCATCTGGGAGGGCAGGAAATAAAGTGGTGGTGCAAACACAGTGAAAGAGAGACGCACACAGACACACACACACACACACACACACACACATAACAGGTTTAATGAATAATACTGGTTACAAATTCATTATTTCAATTGCTGCATTTTGTGAGGTTTAAGAATTCCTTTCCACTCCTCAATTTGTTCTAACCGCTCGGAAGGCACGCCCACAGAGGAAGAAGGACTTACCGGCTGTCCAGA
Source organism: Sphaeramia orbicularis (assembly GCF_902148855.1). Lineage (NCBI taxonomy): Eukaryota > Metazoa > Chordata > Actinopteri > Kurtiformes > Apogonidae > Sphaeramia > Sphaeramia orbicularis. The sequence goes on along the minus strand of NC_043970.1, from coordinate 25,989,545 downwards.
ACCTGGACTGGAACAGTAGATGGTGTATTTGCGGATAACACCATTTGGTTTATGAGGAGGTAACCAGGAAACGACCACACTATTAGGAGAGGAAGGAACTGCCTTGATGCCAGCTGGTGGACCAGGAACTACAGAAAAAAAATATACACATCAGCAAGGCAGACATTAGTATATACATACATGTTTTTATGCGTGTGTATGCGCATGCTGGGTGTTGGATGCCTATTAAAGTGAGCAGACTTGTTTGCAGATTGCCAGTCTTATCCTGCTCTAAGCCGCTCTGGGAGGACTTGGAGGAACTCCCTTTCGGTGGACGGTGGTGACATATGTTCATTCAGACTCTGGTCAGCAGTTCTGACTTTGTGACACCCAGTATTCTCTTAACTCTCAAACCCACAAACAGATTAGACACTAGTGTCTGATCCGCTGCTTGCCTCTTCAGCCTGACACTGGACACCACTTAATACCCTGATTAGACTGAATCAAACTAAAGCTACAACATAGGGTTAAATGGATAATGTACTTTTTTGAAAAACAAAATATGTGGGTAAATGGATTCTGTGCAGAGTTATTAAATTTTACAAGAACTAAGACTAAAACTCAAAAAATGCAAACTAAAATAAAAATAAAAATCTCAAAAACTTAAACTGAATAGAAACTAGAATGAACAATACAACTAAACTGAAATAAACTGCAGGTAAAATCTGTTATCAGTTATTATTTTGACCCCTTACTTACAGCGTCCTGCAGACAGTAGAGCACTATTAATGGTTCACACTATAAAATAACTATAATGTGGTATTGAAAACAAAGAAGTGATTTGCTTCATAACACGCAAAAAAACCAAAGCTAACTAAATAAAAACTAAAGTAGTCAGTTCCTCAAAATAAAACTAAAAGTCATGAAAATTAAACTGAGCAATAGAAATACAAGTCATGAAAATTTGAAGACTGTAATAACTCTAATTCAGTGAAAGGTGAACAATGATGCTTTTGTCACATGGGCCTTACAGTGTGGGGTTCACAGTGTCAGGCCTATTCAATCCCCTCCATAAATATGACTTGCACTTGACAGTGGGCCTCATCTGGGGTCTACAGAAAGCAGCTACAGCCGTCTAAGACATGGTTCTCTAGATCTATCCCACAATTCCTCTTTTTCTTCTTTGTGAGGCCCCCTCATCTGGTGGTTCAGCCAGTTCATCCCCTTGGACTCTCTCACGCTGCACTTTTACACGAATGGGGATAAAGCATCTCAAAAAAGGATAGATGTAGGGAAGGGGTTGAAGACAGGGAGGTGTGGATGAAAGAATGGTGAGAATGATAGGTGCAGCTCCTGGGGGAGTGATGATGATGATGATGGTGGTGGTGGTGGTGGGGAGGGGCAGAGACGGCAGCCATCATTATCATAACTGGACCTCCATGTCAAAGTAGGAGTGGCAGTGGGAGGGGGGAGAGTTAAGTCCCATCTGGTGCCCAAAAGCTGCCCAGACAGAAACACAGACTGCTGCACAGAAAACATGGTGAGGTACAATGGTGCTGAGTGAACAGCCCCACCTACATGAATGCATCACTATTTTCTATACCAATTACAAGAATAAATGTACTCATAAAGGACTTATGCACTCCACTAAATAACAAAACATAATAAGCACTAATGGAATTTTTGAAAATAATTGTTAAACACATTTTTTTTAAAAACTTTTCATAGATTTATACACTTTCTCATCCCTGTGCCGACACCTCTCTTATCTTTCCATCTTTAACCCTTAGGCCCCTCCTCCCCATACTCCATAAAGAGACATGGATCCTGCTGTAATCCCGCCTCCAATGGTGTAAGCACAAAATTAATTCTCTCTAATCCAAAAGGAGTTAATCCCCTTGCCTATGGCAAGAGATCTGGTAGAAAGGATGCAGTCCGGCTGATGGCTGACTTCGGGATGCTATATGCTGCGAGAGAACACCCCCTCCACTCCCTGAGTGTCTCCCGCCAGCCCTCCCTCAGCCCTGAGCCGTGGACCCAAAGCCTCTTAATTCTCATTAGTAGTGCTAATGGAGCTTCCAAGCATAAATGAGCTTTTGTCATGGGTTTGATACAGCCCAGGCACTGTTTTTTTATGTAAGCCCCCTCACATTTCCCTCCCCTGTTCAGCCTCACCCATCACTCTGTGCAAACATAGTTTGTTTTCCTTCAATATGAAAAGCAGACTTTTTTTTCATTTGTTATATGGTTTTAATTGTGGATTTACTTACGATCTTCACGAGTTTGGATATATAGGACGTTGCTGCGAACTCCATCTCCAGCCTGTGTGTAGGCCAACACCTGAACGCTGTAGTTTGTGAACTTCTCCAGGCCTCGCAGTTCCACCTGCTCACGAGTGGTGGTGATATTCTGCATCTCTC